>NC_134485.1:123620025-123762525 GCF_040206685.1 Ascaphus truei | reverse complement strand
AAAAAAAAACTTTTCTGAAGAAATCTCAACTTTTATCTGGCTAAATGTAACAACTCAAAGTGAGGTCAGTGGACTTGCTCGCATTTACCAGAATGGTACAACTGGCCTTCTGGGGTTTCCATGGTGATTGTGATAGTTTCATTCTCTGTAATGTAATGGATTTCCTTCCTAGAAGTGGTTTTGAACTTTTTCCGAGCAAAGAGGCATTAGGATTGTCAGGTGCGTCCCCTTTTTCACCAGCGGGGAAGAGAACCAATTAAGAAATAGCTCGGTAACAGAGATTTGTTTGGGTTTTTTAACCCTGTTGTTATACCAAGTGTTGCAGGGTACATGCAACTACACACGTGGGTTTCTTGACAAGGCTGTTTTATTTTGCCTTGAAAAATATACAGCACACAAAACAAAAATAGCTCTTTATCAGCAACAAACGAAAATGGCTTTTCCTTCAGCAAACCGAACAAAACAGTTTCTCTTTAGCAGACAGTTTATATATATGCAGATACCCTTTTTCTATGCAGGGGACAGACAGTTCACAGTTTCACTACTTTGCTACCCAGACCTTGTTTTCAGGAATCACTTTAGCAGCTTACTCCTCTCTCATCAACAGCCTCCCTCTGTCTACAGCCTGGGTTTTAACACACCTTGATTAGGCAGCTGGGATCCAACTAATTATCCTGAGGTTCCCAGCTGAAGTTAACCTAGTCAGTGCTGCACTGCAGACTAGACATAGGTTTTCCAGGCATATAACTGGTGGCTTTTGTTTACCCTGTCACATTCCTCCCCTGTTAGTGGGGAAGTCAGCATTTGCGTTCTCTTTTCCCGGCCTATGCTGAATCTCAAATGAGAAGGGTTGAAGGGCCATATACCACCTAGTCAATCTAGCATGGAATCCTTCATGCTATTTAACCACTTCAGTGGAGCATGATCCGTCACCAAAGTAAAATGGACTCCTGCCAGGTAATGCCTCAAAGCCTCGATTGCCCACTTTACTGCGAGGAACTCTTTATCAATCACTGAGTAGTTATTTTCCCTTGGGAACAATTTCCTACTCAGGAAAAGGATAGGATGTTCAACTCCCTCTAACTGTTGTGACAACACTGCCCCTATCCCTATCTCTGATGCATCTGTTTGCACTATAAAAAAAGGACTGTTAAAGTCTGGGCTTCTAGGGATGGGACCCTCTGATAGACACCTTTTTATGTCCTCAAAGGCTCTCTGACAATCCCTTGACCACACCACTTGTGTAGGGGCACACTTTTTTGTGAGGTCCGTTAAAGGGGCTGCCACTTCCGAATAGTTGGGGATGAACCGCCGGTAGTACCCTGCTAAACCCAGCAGAGTGCGTACATGCGTTTTTGTTTGGGGGGTCGGAACTTCTTTCAGGGCAGCTACCTTGTCGGCTAGTGGCCTTACTTATCCACCTCCCACTGCATACCCTAAGTATTTGGTTTCCGCTTTACCCAAGGCACATTTCTTAGGGTTGGCTGTGAGTCCTGCCTCTCTTAGAGATTTGAGGACCGCTTTCAGCCTATTTAGATGGGCCCGCCAGTGTTTACTATAAATGACAATGTCATCTAGGTAGGCTGCGGCATAAGTCCTATGGGGCCTCAGTATCTTATCCATGAGTCTCTGAAATGTGGCTGGGGCTCCATGCAGTCCAAATGGCATTGTCACAAACTGGTATAAACCCATGGGAGTGGCAAAGGCTGTTTTGCATTTGGACTTTTCCTCTAAGGGTATTTGCCAGTATCCTTTTGTCAAGTCCAACGTGAATATATATTCCGCGTTACCAAGGGCGTTAATTAATTCGTCCACCCTTGGCATCGGATATGCGTCAAACTTGGATACCGCATTGACCTTTCGGAGGTCCACACAAAATCTTACCTTCCCATCGGGTTTAGGGACCATAATTAGTGGACTACACCACTCACTGCATGATTCCTCAATCACTCCTAAGTGTAACATTTCTTGTACCTCCTTCTCTACCAGAGCCCTACGACTTTCAGGCAACCTATAAGGACGGGAACGTACTTTTACCACAGGTGCTGTCTCGATTGCATGGGAAATTAAGTTAGTTTGTCCTGGTAAAGCAGAAAAAACATACTGCACCGACACACTTTATTCGAGCAAATACCCAGTATGTACCTGGCAGATACCTGGAATGCGCCGCTTCTCACCTCTGACAAGCCCCGTTGCGTTTGCCTTCCCAGCCTGGGTTCATGCCTGGCTGACGGGCGGCTGATCTGTTAAATGATAATGATTAGGATTTAATAGGCTGCAATGCTTCGCGTGTCTACCAGATGGCATAAATTCATGAATTATAATGCAGTATATATATATATACTGTGCAGTATTGCAGCCAGCGGGAATAAAATGCTTCAATCCCTGCCTGGAAAATACCTCAATGCACTCGGGCAGAAAACAGTCACAAACCTCAATACACCCGGGTATACCCGAATTCGGGGGACTACCCGAGCTCGAATAAAGTGTGTCGCCAGTGTACTGGAATTGAGTAATTATTGCTAACAAGTCCCCTTTTTGTTCAGAGGACAACTGTTTACCCATTGGGATTTTATCGTCACTCACGATGTTCTCCCGTGGAGGCTGAGGACCCAAGTCCGTTTCCTACTCCACCGGGTGGATGAATAGAGACCGCTGCATCTTCCAAGGTAACAGCAAGTTCACATGGTAAATTTGTTTACCCTTCCTGGACCCTGGTTGAGCGATCTCGTAATCCACTTCACCCGTACGGCGGAGTACTTCGAATGGGCCCTGCCATTTGGCCAGGAGTTTACTCTCGCAGCTGGGTAACAATAACATCACCTGGTCTCCTGGGTGAAACACTCTCATGCGAGCATTCTGATTGAAATGTCTCTCTTCACTGTCCTGGGCTGATCTAAGATTCTCCCTGGCAAAATGGCCGACCACATCTAGGCGCTTCCTAAGGTCTAGTACATATTGCAGGGTATTCTTAGAAGGGGAATGCTGTTCCTCCCAGGACTCCTTTAGGAGGTCTAGGATACCCCGGGGTTGGCGGCCATAGAGCAATTCAAATGGAGAGAATCCCATGGAGGCCTGGGGAACTTCCCGCACTGCAAACAGCAGAAAAGGGAGAAGTTCATCCTAGGCTCTCTCCTCTGAATCTACAAATTTCCTCAGCATCCCCTTTAGAGTTCGGTTAAATCTTTCCACCAATCCGTCAGTCTGTGGATGGTAGACCGATGTCCGAACAGACTTGACCTCTAGTAACTTTAAGACATCCTGCATCAGTTTAGCCATGAAATTTGTACATTGGTCTGTCAACATAACCTGGGGAAGTCCAACCCGTGAGAACAGTTCCAACAACTTGTTGGCTACTTGCTACGCCGTTGCTGTTCTCAGGGGGAACGCCTCAGGATATCTTGTCGCATAATCAACTATTACAAGGATAAACCTGTGTCCTTTCGCAGAAGGTTCTAGAGGTCCTACCAAGTCTACCCCAATCCTCTCAAAGGGTACTGACACCAGGGGTAGAGGAACCAAAGGGGCTGGTTTTTGTCCTTTTTGACTAGTTAGCTGGCACTCCGGACATGCTGCACATAGCTTAGCAATATCACTATGCATCCCTGGCCAATAGAATCAGGATGAAATACGGTCCAATGTTTTATCCCTGCCCAGGTGACCACCCCAAAGTACAGTATGGGCTAGAGTGAACACAGATTTAACAAACGCCTTGGGAACCAATATCTGTCTAATGACCTCCCCTGTTTGTGTCTGCCTATTCACCCTATATAGGATATCATTTGATAGCTCAAAATGGGGGAATACTATCACCCCCTGTGCATCTAAAATCTGTTCATCAATTTTCACCACCTTGTCATACTGTCTAGCAAGGACTGGGTCTTCCCTTTGCTTCTGGTGAAAGTCAGGGAGATACAGGTCTGGTAAATCTCCAGGGCCCATATCCCCCTCCCTTTGGCCATCCCCAGCCATCACTTGTGACCTCTGACTACTAGAATGGTCACCTTGAGACCCAGATTTCTGCAACCAGTCCTGTTTGTCCAAGCGTCTTTGCTTCCGAGTCTTTTGAACCCGGTGTCTACTGGGAAAAATGTCTGCCGAGAAGGGGAACAGTTTGCCAGGGTTCTCCTGAGCCCTAGAAGGAGGCTCCTCATGAAGGACTGGGGCCATTAAGTCCGAAAAGAAAGGCCAGTCCCGACCGAGCACAACGGGGGCAGGGAGTCAAGGAGCGACTCCTACTTCGAGGTAAGCCTCCTGACCTGTTACCTGTAGCCGGATTTTGGCCGTCGGATAGCGTTTTACATCGCCGTGTATACATTCTATGCTCCATGGGGAGTCAAAAGAACACACGTTGGGCGGTAACAGTTCCTGGAGGACCAGAGTTTTCCCAGAGCCCGAATCTACAAGGGCCTGGACGGTTTTTCCCCCAATCAGGGCTGGAAGTAGCCAGGGCTTGTAATTTTCCCCAGTAAAAGCCGAGGCGACGGTTCTGCTGAATGAACAATCCATCAGTGGACAGTCCACATACCGGTGGCCTTGTTCTCTGCAGGCGGAACATGGGGAGCGTTCCCTCGCAGGAGGGGGCTGTGGATAGCGCTCCGCTGGACCGGTTACTGGAGACCAGGCATCTGGTGGGTCCTGTGGGCGACGTCCTCGGAAGTTCCTCTCACTTTGCGACGAGCCGACATCCGGAAGGAGATGAGGGGACCAGCATTTGGACTCCGTCCTTGCAGGAACGACTGCTTCTTCCGTTGGACTTGGCGGTTCCGTGACGGGCCGTAGGTTCCCCATTGATCCGACCTCCCTCTTTGGGCGTCCGCTAGTGCCGGTGGAGCCGGGTCCAGGACACTCGCCTGCTGCTCAGCCCCAAGGAAGTTCTCCACGAGTCGGACCGCCAAAGCTAGGGTTTCAGCAGTGTGGCGTTTTACCCACGAGTGTGCGGAAGGGGGTATTATTTGTAGAAATTGTTCCAAAACCACCTGCTCAAGAATTGCCTCCTTAGTGCACTCCTCGGGTTGTATCCAGCGCGTACATAAGTCCAATAATCACTGAGCAAGGACTCGGGGTCTCATCTTAGCGGTGTACTTCATTTTCCGGAACTGCTGCCGGTAGGTCTCTGGGGTCAGACCTAAGCGATCCAGTATGGCGGCTTTTACTTGGCAGTAGTCCATTGCCTGATCTCCTGTGAGACCCTGACATGAGGCCTGGGCTTCTCCTATGAGGAACGGGGCCAAAGCAGTTGCCCAGCGATCTGTAGCCCAGCCCTGAGCTTCGGCGACTCTTTCAAAAGTCAGTAAAAAAGCCTCTGGATCCTCGTTCGGAGCCATTTTCCTCAGGAGTATCGGGGGTCTGCTTGCAAGTTCTGGACTGGCAGACCCCTGGAATTGGGCCAACAGCTGGCCATTCGCTCCTCTTGTGCTGCCTGCTGCTGGGTTAGGAGCTGGGTTTGCTGCTGCAAAAGTCTTTCATCTCTCTCTGCTTGCAGCCGGGCCTGCTCCTTCATTAACTGTCCCTGCTGTTTGGTCTGCTCGCACAAAAACTCTTACTCTTCCATTTTTTTCATTCTTGTATGTATGTATGGCCCTTTAACTGCAGGGGCCTTTCAAAATCCTTCCCAATTCTTGACACCATATGTTGCAGGGTACATGCAACTACACACGTGGGTTTCTTGACAAGGCTGTTTTATTTTGCCTTGAAAAATATACAGCACACAAAACAAAAATAGCTCTTTTTCAGCAACAAACGAAAATGGCTTTTCCTTCAGCAAACCGAACAAAACAGTTTCTCTTTAGCAGACAGTTTATATATATGCAGATACCCTTTTTCTATGCAAGGGACAGACAGTACACACTTTCACTACTTTGCTACCCAGACCTTGTTTTCAGGAATCACTTTAGCAGCTTACTCCTCTCTCATCAACAGCCTCCCTCTGTCTACAGCCTGGGTTTTAACACACCTTGATTAGGCAGCTGGGATCCAACTAATTATCCTGAGGTTCCCAGCTGAAGTTAACCTAGTCAGTGCTGCACTGCAGACTAGACATAGGTTTTCCAGGCATATAACTGGTGGCTTTTGTTTACCCTGTCACACCAAGTCTTTGAAATTTAGTATTCGAGCAGCAAATAATATATTGCAACACATACATATTCCTGAATCAACCTAATACAAAATGTGGTTTGGATTGACATCCAGGGGCCAATTGGCAAAACTAGCAACAAAGTAGTAACTCAAACTTTTTCTTCCTTCTCCTTCACTCTTGTTCAAACACATGAGCCGATGAAATGATGCTTAATGTTGATGACAAAAAATAAAACATCATGGTTGTAGCCGTCTTAAATCTAGTATTGTGTTCAATGCTTTACATGTCATTGTTTGGTAAATGTAACTTTTCAATTTACATTTGTATGCTCTGAACATTGGCTGTAACCTTTTGCTATGATGCACCACTATGGACCATATTTACCAAAATGCTTTATTCCCTAAGAACCTTCCAATTGACAACATCACATTTTAGTGAATAACTACATAGTCCAAAATTAGAGATGGAAGTATAATGCGTGGTTCTAAGGACTGTATACAGCTGTGGTAATAATATTATGAAAATGATGAATCCTATATGAGTTTTGGAATATATTCTTGATTGTAGGGGGTACTGGGTGTGGTATCCTAGTTGGTAAACCACCATAGATGGCACTCAAATTGTCCAGGAACCCAAAGGCTAATGATCACCCCAATAAAAAGTACCCTAATCCCTTTGTGGAATAATGATATGACCATGTAGCAAGCAGGAAAACTCACGAATCCGTTGCAGGGTTCCTTCTTCGGCAAAAGGTGTTACCCTGTCTGCTCCGGTTGGTTCCAGCCTGCTGGCTAGGCCTCTGCGTGTTCTCTATGTGATAGCTCTTTCACTCATATGTCCCATTTGAGAAGCCTACCAGCAGCTGCTTGTCTTCTTCAAATCTCCAACAGAAAAGAGAGAGGAAGATACACTGCTCTTCCTTATATAGGGCTTGCTGCATATCTAATACATTGTGGGTGCTGGCAGCCGATTAGAGCACAGATTGAGATTGTGCAGTCAATGATAGGAGGGGAGAATTCAAAACTTGTCAATGGAAATCGTTACCAAGACCGTTCACCTGAACTGCAGAGCTCATCGTTTTTATTTTTATGTAAGCACCCTTCTACTTTTATTAGTGTGTAATAAACTACTTTTTTACTGCCCACCGCTCTGGTCTCTCTCCTTCCGTGGGTTTTGCTGCAAGTCCTACATCAGTCAAAGTGCAGTAGATGCACGAAACGTGTCAGAGTTCCCTCTCAAGATGAATTTTTCTTTTTATTGATGTCATTGCTGTTCATTGCTGTTCATTAATTTTTTCTACTGAAATCGCTATCCAGCTACCGTTTTACTTCCTGCTTCCGGAACGCATGAGGCACTTGCTGGCACGCTGTGCACCGCCATCTTTCCCCCTATCCTATTTTTTTAAGTATGGTGTCACCCATGACACGAAAAAACCTTAGAATTGGCTTCCATTAACCACAACCAAGACCAACCTCAAAAGGCGTTTTGTTTTTGTTTTTTTAAACTTTTTTTTTTTTTTAAATATATATTTTTATTTATTTATTTAATTTTTTTTTTTTTAAATGGACAGCCCCACCTGACCACCTCCCACTGTTTAAAAGAGTGGAAAAGAAAAAAGAGGGGGAAGGAAGAGGGCCAATATCTCCCCAAGGAGGAGGGAGGAGGGGGGGCAAAAGCCCACCATTCCAGCCAAACCACCAACAGCCCCCTCCCCCAGTCGTAACAACCGCCTTGCCCCCAGCCCCCCCCAAAAAACCCCACCCCCTGATCATCGTCAGGAGGCGGAACCACATGACACTCATGTTTGCAAAGACCTTCCCTTGCCATTAGCCCAACCGCACGGCTAAGCGTGGGCTGGGCGAGCCTCTCTTCCCCCCCCAGCCACACAAGCAGCCACAATAGGAGGACAGGAACAGGGCTCGCAAACGGCGCCAAGCAAAAACCTCCTCCTCCACGCCGATCCGCCTTCCTACACGCATCAGCCCCAGGTAGGAGTCACTCTCCTTGTCCTTCTCCCTCCTCCCCCCACCGCTGCCACCAATAAAACAGTGCGAAAACGAAAGGCAGGACAAAAACCTATCCCTACTCGCAATCCCCCCCCTCCCCCCGAGCACCGGCAAAACCGGCAAAAACACACGGGGGGGGGCGGAGGGTCCCTCACCACGAGGAAGGAAGGGAGGTCCCACGCAGGACAGAAAACAACAGCCTTACTTGCAATCCCCCCCCCCCCCCCCACGGGCACCGGCAAAACCAGCAAAAACACACGGGGGGGAGAAGAGAGGAGAATGTGTGAAACCGTTGAACGCCAAGGAACAAGTGACAGTTGCTTGTTCCTTGGCTCTATTTAAAAACTAACTGCCCCAACTGCCTTCCCTGATCGCGCACGCGACCAACAGCCTAGCTGGGGGGGGGGGGTCCGCACCCCCCGGTCAATAGCTGTAGCCACCCATGCGGGCTAGGCCAGCTCTATAATGCCTTAACTAGCCCACTGATCTTACATAGTTAACCCCACACATGGTTCCTAGCTTGTAACCCTATGGGGACAGTAGAAGTGGAACAGAATAACAGGGCAACACGGTAAGGTACAATATTAGACCCAAGAGCTGACACTCTCATCCCTTGCCATACGATTTCAGGGGCTGCCAGCCGGGCTCCACCTTTATTAATGAAGGCCAGCTACCCCCTACCGTCACACCCGGTACGGCCCCTCATCTGACAGGTGCAACAAGCAGAGCCTGCCACTTGTAAGTGGTTGTTGCATTATGATCCGTACTCTGATTGGCCACCAGTCCCTGTTCCATGTTAGACATACACTGTAGGACACCGAGGTCTATGTAATTGGACTGCCCGATCAGAGTTCATGACTTTTCCTAGGTTTGGAGCGGTGAAGCAGAGGCGGGCTATTCAAAGGTGCTTTGCTCACAATAGCAAAGCACTAGGCATTGAGGTGTCATAGAAGTCTAGCCAAGCTGAGGACAAGTTCTAGAGATACGACCATAATCTAATATCAAATGAAGACCCAGACAGCGGGGTAAACCAGGTGTCTATCCCGTAAATAGTATTGTGGTGTTCCTTGATGTGGAGCGGAAAAGGTAAGTCTTCCTGAATCAGGCACCCTGCACCTAGTTTAGGCAAGTGTCTCCTCCCCAGAGCCCCAGTTGTTGTGTTTTTCCCTTGTTTTGTGTCACATTGTATGCCTGCTGGTATTACCCGAATAAACCTCATTTTATTTCACTACCTTGTCCTGCCTAGTGAAATTGATCCCGAAAGGTAAAGGTGTGGTCTCCCGTGACAGGGAGGAATCAGAAAGCGAGTGAGAGAGAAGTAGAGGAGATGGTTATCAGAAAGAGGCTAGGGTGAGTTAAAGAAGTTAGAGAGGAAACAGAAATGAGAAAATCCATCCAATCCATTTGCCATTTGTGTAAATAACAGTTAACACCAGATTGAGCAATTATGCCGCATATCAGAGTTTAGTGAATTCTGTCCTAAATCTCTTCAGTCCCAGAGTGGCTTGATTCCCATCATCACACTGCA
Organism: Ascaphus truei; assembly: GCF_040206685.1. Taxonomy (NCBI): domain Eukaryota; kingdom Metazoa; phylum Chordata; class Amphibia; order Anura; family Ascaphidae; genus Ascaphus; species Ascaphus truei. The sequence continues at coordinate 123,752,912 of NC_134485.1, read as the reverse complement.
GAGCGTTAAAAAGATCAAATGTTAAATACCTCCACAAGGATTCAAAGCTGAGTAAACTTCTGTGATTAACAGATCTGTGTCAACTATTGGAAACCTGTGTATCAAGTTTCTTATGCTTGACACACAGAAGGATAAACAATATTAAACAATTAACATGCATCAAACACAGTTATAAATATAGCCAATTTTACCCTAAACTTCTGAACACCAAAAGTAAAAAAATAAATATATATATGGGTTTTTTCTCTCAGTGAAAAAATCGCGGGCAAATCGCGGGCTTATGGGGGCCGTTTTTGGCCGTTTTGGGCGCCTGCGGGCATTTCTATTGTTTAGTGCTAAGCACTTTCATTGTCTAGTGCTATTAGCGCTATTAGCGCTATCAGAAGATTTCGGGCCACGCGGAGAAGGCCCGTGAGAGTCGGATAACATCCCCGCATTTTTCCTGGTAAGTCGGAGGATAGGAGGGGCCGCAGCAGTAAGCCTTGTGTTTAATATTGTTTTAAGTGCATCTCAACTCAGCAAAGAGGCTCACTATTACAGTTCAGAAGTGAGCACAAGGAGACGTGGGCACAGTGAAGCAAAAGCAGGGAAATATACTTCCGGCCTTCTGTCCCTGAGGCATGCATATCCAACAGCACAGGCTTGAAACTGTGATTTATTGCTGGCTTCAAAGGACTGAGAAGCTACTTGGCAGCACAACCATTTGATAAATTTAATGTGCACCGGATTTGCATAGGAGGAGTGCTATATGCTTCCCAGGTGCGAAAAAAATAACATTCTTTACTTCTTTCATTTTAAAGGCAAATAGTGCTTATAGCATTAAATTATATAACAGATTAGCCTAAATAAATATATATATATATCACAACACTAGTATGCATTTAGCGTAGGGACCTGCTATTGAGACTTACCTTGACGTGGTTAGCAGGCTTGGCATTATTTGATCAATGGATGTATACCAATAGTCTCCTTTTTTCTTATAGATATTTACACCATACATATATATATATATATATATATATATATATATATATATATATATATATATATATATATGGTGTAAATACCTATAAGAAAAAAGGAGACTATTGGTATACATCCATTGATCAAATAATATATATATATATATATATATATCAAACAAAACAGAAATATAAAGGAGCGCCTAATGCAACAACCTGCCTAACTGTGAGTAGGTTAGCTACTCTGGTATAACAACCTATGGGGTGGCCAAGGGGGATAAAATTAGAATATAAAATAGAACCTATGTTATTATAAGATAAAACATATATGACAATAGTTTAACTTTAATATAAAAAATGCGTACAAATTAAAAAATATAATAATAAATTGTTTCAATGGAATAATACCAAAATACTAAGAAAACCTTTAAAAAACATAGAGTCCCGTTCCAAGTAAATGCATCCAGGCACAAGGCAGCCCGTTTGAAAGGGATCACAACTCCCTAAGGATACCTATGGAAAGAAAAAAGAAAAAAACAGGCGCACACCTAGTGCATTAAAGTATAACAATAGGTTTATGGAACATTAAAAACAGACAAATGCCCACTCACAAGAAAAACGGTAATAAAGTGCAGTTATGAGATTGGCCCTCATATGCCAGTGGTAGCGTCCGGATCAGCAGTAGTGTCTTCTCCTACATACACATGGCGCCGGCACGGCGTGGTCTCCTTCACCGGAAATGACGTCCACCCGGTCTGGTGCCCCGCAAAAGGAAGCCCCGCCGGGAAACAGAGTCCTCGTCCGCCTGCCTTTGGTCACCGCACCACCAGGGAAAACAAGGATGTATCCGCTCCTCTGTTTGGCTTAGCCGCTCCCAACTTGCATCAGTCTTTCTTGGTGGGAAAGTGCCTGCTCTGCATTAGCCACGCCCTATGCGTTTCGTCATGTGATATGACTTCATCAGGGGATACCCATTGGTTGTGACCCCACGATATTTATAGCAAGGTGAATTTGCATACACAATTACAAAATTAATTAAAACATTAATTGTATGTATTAACCCATTCCATGAATTCAAATTTTCATGTTGCAATGGTTGCAATGGAAGGGTTATGAGGACACCACTGAGTTTGCGGAGAAATAGGTTATAGCTCATTTAATTATATATAAATATATGTTGATTTTGTATTTCAATTAATATAACTTTTAGGACAGTAAACAAAAAAATATTTAATTATATAGACTAATAAATATATTTAAATTCAAAAGTGAATTAGATGCATTCAATTAATATGTAAAAAAGGAAGTATCAAGAATTGGAGTAACTGATAACAATAAATGTTGACTACCCTATTAACCCTTAACAACATTAATCAGCAATACTTTGCTGCACACTAGATCCACCCGAGTAACGTAACAACTATATACCTGTTGTGGGTCCATAACTAGTACATAATATCATAGATTACAACTGGAATCAGAGGTACAGCAAAAGTTGTTATTTGGCAAGGACAGAAGAATAACCAACACGATGAATAAATAAGATGTGTACTACAAGTATATATGAATTGAAACTAATATATAAGTATGTGTTGGTAAGTATGTATGGTGATAGTGTGAATAAAGCTGTGTAAAAAGAAATGACTAAAGTGACTCTAATAAAAATGTGAGTGTGGTGCAAATACTGTAAATAATAGAATGAGACCAGCCACGGACCTGAACAGACACATCCGCAGTTTGATGCAATATAGAGACTCATAAAACCCATATTGGGATCGTGTATAACATAGCTTCCAGAGATTGTGTGGGATATACATTTAAAGACCTGACATGTCACCATAGTTCAGAGGGAGTGCTATAAAGCACTCAAACCAGACCTCCGATGGATCACCCGCCTTGAGTGATCACACTATAGTGCTAGTGTCAATGTGGTCATTGTGTCCCCTTGGGTGCAGCGTATCCAAAATATACATCCAATAGGTCTCCCTCATACACAATCTCTTGAAGCCCCACCCATAAAGGTAGGAGGGATATATTCGATGCCCATAACTCGTAGGGACCTAGGATCTTTTGAATGTTCGTTACAGTAATGGCGGGAGAGGTTGTGTGTTAGGCACCCATTTATTATGTTTCTTCGGTGCTCTAGAAACCTCGTGCTTAGGGCTCTTGATGTGCGGCCTACATATTGTAGACCGCACTCACATGATATTAGATATATAACATATTCACTAAGACAATTAATGTATTCTGCTATATCATGTGAGGTGCCATTGGACTAAGATTTAAATTTGTTGGTTTTAATCAAGTGTTTGCACGTTAAACATCTGTCTCTCCCACATCCAAAGTTCTCCTTAACCTTGATAGAAACAGAACCATCCACTCTTACATTATTGACTACCTTTGATGTTTTTAATTTGCTCGGTGCAATCATTGTTTTAATGCTCCTTGCTTTCCTAAAGATAACAGGAGCATGTTTTGGCAAAAGGTGACCAATTTCAGGATCGCTGATCAGAATATTCCAATGATCATTAATTACTTTTTTAATTTGTTTGGCAGACTGATTAAACTGTGTAATAAATTTAGGCATTGATCCTTTAGATGTAACCTCATTTTTGATTTTTGTTTTGCTTTTAGACTTTTCCAACAGAAATGCTCGATCCAATAAACTAGCGTCTGAAAATGATTTGTTGACTATTGCCATATCGTAACCTTTTTCCTGAAACTTAAGTGAAAGATTGTTACCCTGGGTATTGAAGTCTCTGTCCATTGAACAGTTGCGTCTTAATCTGTAAAACTGACTCTTTGGCACATTATCTAACCATTTTTTGTAATGATTGCTACCATATTGTAGGTAGCTGTTCGCAGTCACAGTTTTGAAGTGTGTTCTAGTATGAATAACATTTTGAGGACCCACAAATAACTTCAGATCTAGAAATACTGTGGTATCTGGGTAAATGTTATAGGTGAATTTCAACCCCATCTTGGGGAGAATCGCCTCCAGGGTACCCCTCTCACCATCCCAAATAATAAGAATATCATCTATGAAGCGGCCATAGAAAACCAAACCCGCCCCCAGCACAGCATCCCCCCACACATGGGTACTCTACCACAGTCCCATGTAGAGTTTAGCATAGCTGGGAGCAAATTTGCCCCCATGGCCGTTCCACATGTTTGCAAATAATATGTGTTTCCAAATAAGAAATAATTGTGATTCAACATAAATTTGATGCATGCTAATAGAAATAACCTTTCTGAAGAGTGCAAGTTGGGGTCTAATGCTAAAAAGTGACTAATTGCCTGGATACCTTATATGAGGGCCAATCTCATAACTGCACTTTATTACCGGTTTTCTTGTGAGTGGGCATTTGTCTGTTTTTAATGTTCCATAAACCTATTGTTATACTTTAATGCACTAGGTGTGCGCCTGTTTTTTTCCTTTTTCTTTCCATATATATATATATATATATATATATATATTCCCCATTGATTGCTATCCCTAAGGGAGAAGCGCAGGGATTCACTTTTTGTTTTGCACATTTGTATGGCCAATTCCTTCACTAGCTGCTTGCTCCTTATACGGAGAAGCGCAGTGATTATATTTGTTTTACATTATTTGTTGGGCCGATTTTAATCCTTAGCAGCATGCTCATAGAGGGCAACACTACTATGGTGTAATTGAATATATTTAGCCAATCCCCTGCAACTGCTTATTGAGCAGTTTGTGGCAGGCCAGCCCCTCCCCTTCTAGGAATATAATCCCAAAGCAAGGTCCCATTATTTCACTTCACTTGCAGACATGTGAGTTTCTGTTCTGGTATATACCAGTTTTTAACTGCACTAGGTTATAAAAGCATATGCTTGGATATTTTAACCCATTCTGGGCTTATTTCACAACACTAGTATGCATTTAGCGTAGGGACCTGCTCTTGAGACTTACCTTGACGTGGTTAGCAGGCTTGGGATTATTTGATCAAAGGATGTATACCAAAAGTCTCCTTTTTTCTTATAGGTATTTACATTATATATATATATATATATATATATATATATATATATATATTCCCCCCATTGATTGCTATCCCTAAGGGAGAAGTGCAGGGATTCACTTTTTGTTTTGCACATTTGTATGGCCAATTTTTCACTAGCTGCATGCTCCTTATACTGAGATGCGCAGTGATTATATTTGTTATATATATATATATCCAAATGTAACCAGGTACCCTCTGGTCGTATCCCCCTGAGGAAGGTCTCACGTTGGGTTTCTTGATGTACATTACCACTATTTTCACTTATACACTTTGTGTAGTTTTCTACAACTGAGTGCTGTTTCTTGCTTTACCAGACCTGGGAACGGTAACGTATGTCTAAATATATATATATATATATATATATATATATATATATATATATATATATATATATGAAAACAGGAGAGGGGAAGCTTGAAGTGGCGCCTAATGATGAACTAAACTGACTTAATATATAGTGAATATATAGAAAGCTAGTGAACCATATATAGTGTAGGAGTAAAACACAATAAGCTATATATATCAACTAAAAAATACCTAATAAAAAATCTAATAAAAAATATATACTGTATAAAAAATATATATAAAAAATAGAAGATATAAAAACCTGTCCCAAAACACTGTCCTCCAGAGTCTTTGCAGCCCGTTTGAGGGGAGCACCACTCCCTTGAAGATATCTAGAGGAGAAAAAAACAGAAAACAGGCGCACTCATAGTGTAGTAAGGTTAACAATTTTATAAGGGACTGGATAAATTATGAACTTTACACTCACAAACGGAGAAGGGTTAATCGCATGTATGAGATAAAATCTCAATCGCCAACAAATGATGCAGGAACCGGATAGCAGCTCCAGGTAGAAAGCCGTTGTGTCGCTAGGCAGGAAGAACCCGTTGTAGATGATCTTCCGCGTATCGAGGACAGGAATCAAACACCTCCTTGCTGTTCGAGCGTGACTCTCACCATAGAGAGCTTCCGGGTTAACCTCGTCAGTCACGGTACATGGGGAGTTTCCGAGTCAGTTTTCTCACCAACCACGCAACACGCACTGCACTGGCAATAGGTCCCTAAAATACAGGGATAACTGTCCGTTCTTAGTGAGCGAAAGTCCAACACAATAAAAATGAAAATACATGTATATACTCCAAATAATAATGCCCTACGCGTTTCGTCTTAGAGACTTTATCAGGGGAAATATAAAAATATATGGTTCACACACTATTTATAGCTAGAAGAGCCAATCACTAAATAGAGCTGATTATATTACATAGTTACATAGTTACATAGTAGATGAGGTTGAAAAAAGACGTATGTCCATCAAGTTCAACCTATGCTAAATTTAGACAACAGATACTTTATTCTATATCTATACTTACTTATTGATCCAGAGGAAGGCAAACAAAAAACCCCATTAAGGGGAAAAATTAATTCCTTCCTGACTCCAAGAATTGGCAGTCGGATTAATCCCTGGATCAACATCCTTCCCATGTATACTTATTTGGTATATCCCTGTATACCTTTCCCATCTAAAAAGATGTCCAACATTTTTTTGAACAAATCTATTGCATCTGCCATCACAGTCTCCATGGGTAATGAATTCCACATTTTAACTGCCCTTACTATAAAGAACCCTTTCCTTTGTTGCTGGTGAAATTTCCTTTCCTCCAACCTTAAGGGATGGCCCCGAGTCCTTTGTACTGCCCGTGGGATGAATAGTTCATTTGAAAGCTCCTTGTATTGTCCCTGAATATATTTGTATATTGTTATCATATCCCCTCTTAGACGCCTCTTTTCTAATGTAAATAAATCTAATTTAGCTAGCCTCTCCTCATAAGTTAGAATGTCCATCCCCTTTATTAATTTGGTGGCTCTTCTCTGCACTCTCTCTAGTTCCGTAATGTCTTTTCTTAGGATTGGTGCCCAAAATTGTACTCCATATTCAAGGTGTGGTCTTACTAATGCTTTGTAAAGGGGCATAATTATGTTTACTTCCCTTCCATCCATTGCCCGTTTGATGCAAGATAAGATCTTGTTTGCCTTTGCAGCTACTGCATGACATTGGGTACTATTGCTAAGCCTGTTCTCTACAAGCACTCCTAAATCCTTCTCCATCAAGGATTCCCCCAATATATCTCCATTTAATTTGTAAGTCGCCTTTTTATTCTTGCATCCCAAATGCATAACCTTACATTTATCTGTATTAAACCTCATTTGCCATTTACCTGCCCACGTTTCCAGTCTCTCCAAGTCCTTCTGAAGAGAAATTACATCCTGCTCTGATTCTATTACCGATACACAATTTAGTATCATCAGCAAAGATGTTCAACAGGTGTGATTTTCAACAGGTATGTTATATGGTCTGATAAAGTTTAACCCATATCAGTACTGGTGGAAAGATAGTAAACTCAAGATGTATATAGAAAATGACAATTATTACTTGTTTATATTATAAATGCAAATAAGAAACATTGAAAATAAGAATATTAATTAAATTAGGATAATATTAAGAAGAAAAAGCAACAAAGAAAATAACACATGAAAAAACGTTTAAAAATATATATGTATACAGATAATATAGAAATATATGCAAAATTCATATAGATTATATAAAATATATATCCAATTGATTATAGGAGATATGTATAAATATATATTAACATATTTGAGATCACATATAGAAAGAAAGAAAGATTAATTGTAGTATGAATAAATATATATATATCAGAACACAAATTTAAAAAATAATAAAAAATAAAAAATTAGAAATAACATAATAACAAAACATATTTTATCTTAATAGATAATAAAGATAGCAACAATGTAAACGCAATAGGAAAATTGGAGAATCCAAACGACAGTCTACCAATGATAAAAGAAGCCAGAGAACTAGAGATTCAAAGGATACATCAGGATGTATATGGAGGAATTATATATATGATGGCAATAGATAATTAATACAAAAAACAATAAATACCAAAAAAGAGAGAGGATTATATAGATATAAATGCAGATAAAACTGCCTAAATGTACTTTAGAAATAAAGCATATGTCGACAGGAGGAGAAGATGAAAGACGACCACCGTCATGGACAGAGTGCGACATAGAATGTGGTCATAATATTATGTGAATGTTGGAAAATTTAATAGATAATAAATGTATATATTACTCAAATATGAGTATATAGAAAAAATGAAAAATAATAAATAATAAAAAATGAAATAAATGAAAAACTTAATAATATGTATGTAATAGCTAGTTAAAATGATAATAATAATATTATATATACACAATTTGTTGTATTATAATTTATAAATATATATAAAAAATATATATAAAAAATGTGAATGATGATAAATTGTGGTATCACAAAGCATATACGAAAGACAACAACCCAGAGGGAACAAGGCTAGCTTGTTCAGACCAGACCTCCCAGATGGTCCCACATGTATATGATAAGGAAAGAAACTAAACAACCGGACTAATGTCAATATTGTCATTGAGACCTCCAGGGTGTAGTGTACCCAAAACATACACCCAGTAGGTCTCTCTGACACAGAGTCGTTTGAATCTATCACCTCCCAAAAGGGATGGTGAAATAGATTCTATACTCATAACAGACAGGGAACAAGGATTTTTATCATGTGTATTGCAAAAATGTCTGGACAAATTATGAGCTTGAAAGCCATGTATTATATTTCTCCGATGTTCAAGGAATCTGGTACTTAGAGACCTTGAAGTATGGCCCACATACTGTAGACCGCACTTACAAGATATAAGGTATACAATATAAGTACTTAAACAATCTATATAACTATTAACTTCATATGATGAACCATTCGAGAAAGAAACAAATGATTTATTTGTGTTTAAATGTTTGCATGTTATACATCTACTCCTTTTACAGGAGAAATTACCTTTAGAAAGACTAGTATTTGTATCCTTCATTTCTATGTTTTGTATAGTTTTTCATTTACTTGGAGCTATAATAGTTTTTATATTTCTAGCCTTCCTGAATGTAATAGGAACACTTGTAGGCATCATATGTCCTATAATAGGGTCATTTTGTATGATGTTCCAGTGTCTATTAAAGATACCTTTGATCTTGTATGCTAATTGGTTGTATTGTGTTATAAATCTGGGAATGGACTGTGAAGTTTTAGAGTCCTGAGTATCCATATTATTACTGAATGTAATTGGTAAAGACCTGGCCTTGGACCTATCCAATAAAGTATCCCTATTGGTAGCATTTGCTTCCTTAAAGGCCTTTTTAACTACTTCAAGATTATAGCCTTTGTCAATGAACTTCTGTGTCAATTTTTTACCCTGGTCACAAAAATCCGTGGATAGAGAACAATTTCGACGTAATCTGAACAATTGGCTTTTTGGTATGTTATTTACCCATATTTTGTAATGGTTACTACTATATTGCAAATAGCTGTTTGTAGATACTGCCTTAAAGTGTGTCCGAATTTGGATGTTCATATTTGATTTATCAATAAATAATTCAAGAACCAGAAATGTTATACTGTCTTGATATATATTGTGGGTACATTTTAGCCCCATATCATTGTGATTGAAGGAATCTAGAATGTTTTCCAGTGTGTTTTGTCACCATCCCAAATAATAATGATATTGTCAATGAAACGGCCATAGAAGACCAGACCCGCCACCAGCCGCGCATCACCCCAAACATGAAGGTTCTCCACAACCCCATGAAGAGGTCAGCGTAACTAGAGGCGAATCTGGTTCCCATGGCCGTTCCACATGTCTGTAAATAATAAGTGCCATTAAATAAAAAGTAATTGTGTGTCAAAATTAATTTAATGCATGCCAAAATAAATAACCGTTGTGAAGTGTTTAAATGTGAGTCTAAATTTAAAAAATGTTCTATACTGTAGTACCTAAACCTTTAACGTGATCAATGCAAGTGTAAAGTTAACAAACATCACACGTGGCCCAACAAAAGGTGTCCTTCCATATAATCGCAGAGGTGTAGCCAATGACGTGCAATGTGTCCCTAATATATGATTGTAAACTAGAAACATAAGGTTGTAAAAAATAATCTACATACTGGGACACATTTGACGTCATTGACCCCACCCCCGATATAATGGGTCTTCCAGGAGGATTTGTGGTATTTTTGTGCAATTTAGGTATGTGATAAAATATAGGTGTTCTTGGGTGTTTAGTAAATAAAAAAGTGCTCTCTGATATGTTGATGATTCCTTCTAATTATTCTTTCTGTAATAAATCGTGAAATTCTAACTGGAAAGATATGTAATCTCAAATATGTTAATATATATTTATACATATCTCCTATAATCAATTGGATATATATTTTATATAATCTATATGAATTTTGCATATATTTTTATATTATCTGTATACATATATATTTTTAAAAGTTTTTTCATGTGTTATTTTCTTTGTTGCTTTTTCTTCTTAATATTATCCTAATTTAACTATTATTCTTATTTTCAATGTTTCTTATTTGCATTTATAATATAAACAAGTAATAATTGTCATTTTCTATATACATCTTGAGTTTACTATCTTTCCACCAGTACTGATATGGGTTAAACTTTATCAGACCATATAACATACCTGTTGAAAATCATCTAATCAGCTCTATTTCGTGATTGGCTCTTCTAACTATAAATACTGTGTGAACCATATAGTTTTATATAGCCCCTCTAAGAGTATATACTCTTATATATTAGAGTATACTCTAAGAGTATATACACTGGCGACACACTTTATTCGAGCTCGGCTAGTCCCGCGAATTCGGGTATACTCGGGTGTATTCAGGTTTCTGATCGTTTTCTGCCAGAGTGCATTGCGATATTTTCCGGCAAGGATTTAAGCTTTTTATTCCGGCTTGCTGAAATACTGCAATGCCGTGAAAATACACATGGTGGCGCTTGCGAGCTGTTCTCTGTGAAGCCGTCCCCTATAATGAATTGTAATGCAGTATATATACTGTATACAGTATATATATATACTGTATAACAACAACCCCTATAAGCCCTAACATACAGTACTGTACACATACTGTACAGTACTGTATACAGTATGCATATACATAAATGATACTACTGTATGGGCGGCGGGGGCGTGATGTGTTTGCAGCAGAGAGAGATCCGCTGCTCTCTCTCTGCGCAAACATCGGCACAATAAAAATTGTTTTAAATACATTTTTATTGATAGTGTACATGTGCAGGGGGTCTCCGGAGCTGAATCGCGTTGGTTTCAGGTCTGGGGACCCCCAGCCCCCCGAGATACAGCCCCCTTTAGGGGGTGCCGGTATCCCTCTGCGTTTTAAGGCCCCGATCACGTGACCGCAGCCTGTTAAACCAAGCAGAGGGATACCGGCACCCCCTAAAGGGGCCTGTATCTCGGGGGGCAGGGGGTCCCCAGACCTGAAACCTGTGCGCTTCTGCTCTGGAGACCCTCTGCACATGTACAGTATCAATAAAACACATACAATATACAGTATAAATAAACACTCGTTCTTTACCTTAGCGGCTATGCGCTATGGTAAAGAAGCATCATTTCTGTATTTTAATAATATTGTACAGTGAGCAGGGGGTTCCCTGAGCCAGAAATTAATGCTCAGGGACCCCCCCTGCTCCTGCCCAATATTATTAAAAATACAGAAATGCTGCGTCATTACCATAGCGGATAGCCGCTAAGGCAATGAAGGGGTTAACCCACCGTACCCGCTTTATTGTGTGTAGTGGGGATGGGTGAGGGGGGTATTTGGCCTTTGGTGTGAGTTTAGGACTTGCGGGAGGGAGGGGGGGTTGCGGGTGCACTTTACCCCTTCACGACCGCAGCAGTTAATACTGCTACGGTCATGAAGGGGTTAAGCCCTCCCGCTACCACCCCCGCAAGCCCTAAACAACCATCGTTGGGGCTAATACCCCATTCACCCACCCTCCCGCTACCCACAATAAAAAAATACACACACACAGCAGCCGCCAAAAAATAAATAAATAAATCTAAATAAATAAATAAATAAATGACAATAAATACATTTGAAATTGATAGTAAATACATTTTTATTGATAGTGTAGATGTGCAAGGGGTCTCCGGAGCTGAAGCGCACAGGTTTTAGGTCTGGGGACCCCCTGCCCCCCGAGATACAGGCCCCTTTAGGGGGTGCCGGTATCCCTCTGCGTTTAAAGGCCCCGATCACGTGACCGCAGCCTGTTAAACCAAGCAGAGGGATACCGGCACCCCCTAAAGGGGCCTGTATCTCGGGGGGCAGGGGGTCCCCAGACCTGAAACCTGTGCGCTTCTGCTCCGGAGACCCTCTGCACATGTACAGTATCAATAAAAATGTAATTTAAATGTATTTATTTATATTCATTTATTTATTTATTTATTTAGATTTATTTATTAATTGTGCTGCTGCTGCAAGTCCTAAACTCACACTAAGGGCCAAACACCCCCCTCACCCCCAATAAAAAAAATTCACGCACAGCAGCCCCACAATTAATAAATAAATCTAAATAAATAAATAAATACATGAAGAGAAATAAATATATACTGTACAGTATATACTGTATATATATACAGTATATATATAATAACAATCCCTATACATATACAGTATATACTGTGTATATATATATATATACTGTATACATATATATACACACATATATATATATATATATATATATATATATATATATATATATATATATATATATATATATATATATATATATATATATATATATATATATATATATAGTATACAGTATACAGTATATACACACAGATGATGAACCAATATACAAATACATGTATTGTAGAATGGTTATCAAAATCCTACTGTCCAACAAATAACGCTTCTCTATACAGTACAGACAATAATAATAATAATCCATTTAATAATCCTAACTGATTTTCTCTGCAAATGAATGTTAACAATATACGTAATTGCAAGCTACTCTACCAGTAAATACAAACACTTCCAAACAAACACTTTAACCAATCAAGTAAACAAAAATCAATATATACTGTAAGTACCAACCAGAAAACACAATTTAAAACCAAAGCTAACCCTTACAATACCAAGGATTACATCTATCTAATTGTAAAAAACCTTATACATTATACACAGCATTGTTTAAAGCCCCCTCCCCCCTAATGTTTCTGTTAAAAAGATTACACTGAAGGGAGAGAGATATAAAGGCCTAAAGCCCCTTCCCCCCTAATGTTTCTGTTAAACAGATTACACTGAAGGGAGAGAGATATAAAGGCCTAAAGCCTTACCAGTAAATCTCCCTCCCTGCATTGATGTCGTGCAGTGTATGTAAATGTGGGGAGGGGGGGGACCCAATGTGCATACTGTGAGGTCTAACCACCCTCACCCCCTACCCACATACTGTACCGTTACCCCCCCCCCATCCTGGCCATGGCCCCTCCGCTTCTGCAAAACAGACACAATACTTTGTATGTTTTAATTTATGTCCCCAACCCCTTAATCACCATAGCGGTTATTAACCGCTACAGTCATGAAGGGGTTAACCCACCCTCACCCACCACTCGGGATGCCTACATACCCTCCCACACTAACCCCCCCCCCCCCCCCCCGTGAGGCCTAACCACCCAGTCAGTACCCACAAGGGAGGCCTACCCACATACCGTTGGGGAAACACCCCACCCCCAGTCCCCACAATAAAAACAGTACAATGACCCACAATAAACAGCATTATATTTATTAAATACATTACCCACCCCCTGTGCCCCCCCATAAATACAAGATTTATTCTTTTACATACAGGGTTCATAACGCAGCCCCACGCTAGTCCCCGGTGGGCTGGCAGGGCACCTGGACAGACCTACAGTTTACCAGCAGCCCTTTTTACACAGGTTCTGGAGGCCTGCTGGTGGATCCTGCCAGCACCATGGCGCCCAGGTTGTCTTATTGGGTCACCGTGAGCCACAATTGGGTCCCCACGGTAGGCCCAAGGATGTCTGGGAGCCCCGGGTCAAACCCACAGGTGTCTGCGGGGCCTCGGGTGGTTCCCATGGGGGTCTGGGGAACTCACGGATGCTCACTACGGGTCCACGGTGCCCCCACAGAAGTGGGACCACACATCATCATCCCCGCACCTACGGGTCGGAGGTGCCCCCACAGAAGTGGGACCACACATCGTCATGCCCGCAGACTACGGGTCGGAGGTGCCCCCACAGAAGTGGGACCACACATCATCATCCCCACATGTGTCACCCGTGGAACCACCAGCCTGATACCCTTGGGATACCCGAGGATACCCACAGGTGGTCTCCAGAGGCCCCACGCAAAACCACGGAATCAAACCCTGAATGTAAAAAAAATAAACCTGGCCTATACATTCAATACATACACCCTCCCCCCCAACACCTACAGTACAATAATGTGCAAAATAACTATTATCCAGATATGGATAATAGATTAATTGCCCATTATTAAAAACATTAACTAGCATATACAAATAAATAAAGTACTACTGACCTCATCAATACGAAGTGTCCGCGGTGCCCCCACAGAAGTGGGACCACACATCATCATCCCCGCACCTACGGGTCGGAGGTGCCCCCACAGAAGTGGGACCACACATCGTCATGCCCGCAGACTACGGGTCGGAGGTGCCCCCACAGAAGTGGGACCACACATCGTCATGGACGCATGTGTCACCCGTGGAACCACCAGCCTGATACCCTTGGGATACCCGAGAATACCCGAGGTGGTCTCCAGAGGTCCCACGCAAAACCACGGAAGTAACCCTGAATGTAAAAAAAATAAACCTGGCCTATACATTCAATACATACACCCTCCCCCCCAACACCTACAGTACAATAATGTGCAAAATAACTATTATCCAGATATGGATAATAGATTAATTGGCAATTATTAAAAACATTAACTAGCATATACAAATAAATAAAGTACTACTGACCTCATCAATACGAAGTGTCCGTCGCCAGCGCCTTCCTGCCATCTCTTGCCCACACAAGACATAGCCAATACCAAGCCAATACATTGCAAGTACATTCAGATATCAATTAACCCCTTAAACACCTTATCGGATAATAACCGCAAAGGTAATTAAGGGGTTAATCCACACAGGCACGATACCCACCCTTCACCCATGAATTTGTACTGTGGCTTCATCATGCAACTATATATATATATACTGTATATATATACATACAGAGAGACAGAGAGAAAGAGAGAGAGAGAGAGATATACAGTATATATATATATATATATATATATATATATATATATATATACACACACGTTATATACCTGTACACACCCATGATAAACCAATATACAGTACAAATAAATGTAGAAGGGTTATCAAAAGCATACTGTCCTACAACCAAACACTTCTCCATACAGACACTACATTAAACCCGTAGTGAGCACCCGTGAGTTCCCCAGACCCCCATGGGAACCACCCAAGGCCCCGCAGACACCTGTGGGTTTGACCCGGGGCTCCCAGATATCCTTGGGCCTACCGTGGGGACCCAATTGTGGCTCACGGTGACCCAAGGAGACCACCTGGGTGCCATGGTGCTGGCAGGATCCACCAGCAGGCCTCCAGAACCTGTGGAATGCTGCTGGTAAACTGTAGGTCTGTCCAAGTGCCCTGCCAGCCCACCGGGGACTAGCGTGGGGCTGCGTTATGGACCCTGAATGTAAAAGAATAAATCTTGTATTTATAGGGGGGCACAGGGGGTGGGTAATGTATTTATTAAATAAAATGTTGTTTATTGTGGGGCTGTGCATTGTTTTGATTGCGGGGACTGGGGGTGGGGGGGGGTCCCCAACGGTATGTGGGTAGGCCTCCCTTGTGGGTAGTTAGTGGGTGAGGGTTGAGGGTGGTTAGGCCTCACGGGGTGGGGGGTTAGAGTGGGAGGGTATGTACAGTAGGCGTCCCAAGTGGTGGGTGAGGGTGGGTTAACCCCTTCATGACTGTAGCGGTTAATAACCGCTATGGTGATTAAGGGGTTAGGGGACATTACTTTGAAAGTGTTAATTTTTTTCTCTGTTTTACTGTACAGCAGCAGCAGCGGAGGTTGCCATGGGTAGTGGGTAGTGTATTTAATGTATTTATTGGTTATTATGCCTTAACCCCTTCATTACCTTAGCGGCTATACGCTATGGTAATGAAGCATCATTTCTGAACTTTTAATAATATTGTGCAGGAGCAGGGGGTCCCCTGAGATTAGATTTCTGTCTCAGGGAACCCCCTGCTCACTGTACAATATTATTAAAAATACAGAAATGCTGCTTCTTTACCATAGCGCATAGCCGCTAAGGTAAAGAATGATTCTTTAATGTGTGTGTTTTATTCACAGTGTAGATGGTGTAGTGTAGAGGTCTCCGGAGCAGAAGTGCACAGGTTTCAGGTCTGGGGACCCCCTGCTCCCCGAGATACAGGCCTCTTTAGGGGGTGCCGGTATCTCTCTGCTCTGCTTGGTTTAACAGGCCGCGGTCACGTGATCGGGGACTTTAATGCAGAGGGATACCGGCACCCCCTAAAGGGGCCTGTATCTCGGGGGGCAGGAGGTCCCCCGACCTGAAACCAGTGCGGTTCAGCTCCCGAGAACCCCTGCACATCTACACTATAAATAAAAATGTATTTCAAATGTATTTATTTGTATTTATTTATTTATTTATTGCGGGGATGCTGTGTGTGATTATTTTTTATTGTGTGTAGCGGGGGTGGGTGACGGGGTTTATAAATGTGAGTTTATAAATAAAATAAAGAATATTATTTCTAGGGGCCTTAGAACAGAAGTTCCCACGCCAATTGCGCGCTCATTGCTCTTTTGTTACAATGTTGCTGGTCTTGCGGCTTTGCAGTCTGGCAGCAAAAAGCAGTTTGTATTACTGAGTGTGAGATAAATTAACCAGTTCTTTTATTGCTGAAGTCGCCACCAAAAACTTTTATTTACAAATACAGTACAAAAACCGTGCAACACACAACAACATACAGTATCCTTTGTTTAAGTAGAGCAGGTACTGTAGGGTAAAACATGTACTGTACTGTACAGTACAGCACAATATTACAGTATGGTCTCACTGAAAGTCCTCCCCATTTTCCATCCATGGCCGATGCCTTGCATGGCGCAAAACGCCATTAATGCAGTCTCTAACGCCTCTCATTACAGGATCTGTAACAGGATAATAGCGCTGCATTTCTTCCACAATCTTTTTCCTTAAATTAGCAGGAAGGGCCTTTTTATGGCGATTCCCATCGTAATTTACTTTGAACACCCACTCACAGTACAATGTGTAGGGAACATGGTGTTTAAATATGATCAAGGCATAATTGTGTGGTATACCAGCACTCCTCACCCTATACTTCTCCCTCAGCGCCGGTGGCAGATCGCACAGGGAGATGTCGGGCACTGTTTCTATGCGAGCGGGTGTAGGAGGTCTTTTGGGAGCGGGTGTACTTGAGGCGACGGGCAATGGTAGGGTGTCTGGGAGGAAGCTTTCCTCCGGTAGTGGTCGCCGGGTTGTCTCCTGGCGTGGTCTTGACGGGGTTGTCATGTCCTCCTCAATAGCATAGTACACTGCAACTTCTGGTGGAGGGGGTGTGCTTGGTGATGGAAGGGGGTCGAAGGTACCATGCATCACATCCATGTCACCCCCCTGCTCCAGCGTCGGGGAAACAGGGGCATTAACACCGAGCAAATAATGTATGCCCGCTATGTCAGCCTCTATCTTGTCCATCCGTTGATCCATCCGTTGCTCCATATGTAGCATCCGTTGATCCATCCGTTGCTCCATTTGTAGCATCCGTTGCTCCATATGTAGCACCGACTCCAGAAGCAGATCTAGCATTGCCAGCACAATAGAATTCCCGGGGAGATCCACAGTTAGCCCATTCAGGATCCGGTCTAACGAGCTGCTTGTGCATGGCATCTGGAGATCTGGGGGGATGGGTGCAACGGAGGATGAGATGGGGGTTCCCTGGAGAGAAGCGGCATCGATGGAGAGTGGAGGAGGTGACCTGGGGATGCCCGATACAGGAGAAGCTGCAGCGTCGTCGAAGAGGGATGGAGAAGGTGACCGCTGGATTTCCGGGAGAGAAGCAGAGTCGTCCAAGAGCAAAGGAGACAGTGACCCGTGGATTTCAGAGGCAGCAGCATCTTCAGATGGAACCGGAGAAGATGGGGGTGGAGAAGCCGGGCTGAAGATTTCCGGGACAGCTACAGCAGAGTCGTCGAAGCTTATGGGAGCAAGTGGTCTGCGGATTCGGTGAGTTGGCTGCCATTCGTCTTGGTTACCGAGCACAGTACCGTATTTCTTCTTCACATAATAAGGCTGACGTGTTTTAAAACCCTTAGCCTTTGGGGTCAGCAGAAGGTTTTCTTTGTTGGCCTTAGCCTGTCGCTTTGCCTTTGGCTTGGAAACGGTAACTGCCTTTCTCTTTTTCAGTGTGGCAGGCACAGCAGAGGTGAGATGGTTCTTGCGTCCATAGAACCGGGGCTGCTCCATGTAAGCGGGAGGCACAATGCAGTATCTGGACAATGGCTCAGATAA
Source organism: Ascaphus truei (assembly GCF_040206685.1). NCBI lineage: Eukaryota > Metazoa > Chordata > Amphibia > Anura > Ascaphidae > Ascaphus > Ascaphus truei. The sequence goes on along the minus strand of NC_134485.1, from coordinate 123,734,361 downwards.
AGATCATAAGTGGTGGGCTATGCAACGTGTACAACCTTTTATGCATGGCGGCCAGGTACAGGTGTTGAAAGTGGGTGGTCTGTAATGTGAGTCATTAACATATAAATACACCATCCATTTTGTGGATTCACTGCACATTGAATACACATCGACTAAACATCGAATATACATTCTTGTGTTTGTATTTCTTTCTACTCGCAGCAATGCCTGTTAAGAAGATTTCAAAGTATCTCAGTATGAGAATGAAGGAGATGTACACGAGCTGAAAACGAATTGCAGATATCCAGCGCTGGTTAACTGCTTCTGGCCTCGTTGTGCCATCAAGCACCGTGTGCTATCATGCACAAGGAAAAAACAGAGACCAGGAAAAAGGCACCAAAGGTAACAAATGCGTAAGTATATTTATAAAACTTAACCAAAAAAAATATAGAAAACTGTAGTGTACATCTACAGTATACCGTATTTATATAGTATATTTATATTACTGTACAACAGTATATACTGTAGTGTACTGTATGTGTGGTCAATTTATATTTGTGCAGCAGTATACACTTTTGGTATATTGCAATTCATCTTACAACGGAATATACAGTATATGATGTGTATTTATTATGATATAACAACAGTATACCGTATTTATATAGTATATTTATTATATTACAACAGTATATAGTGTATGTGTGGTCAATTTATATTTTTTGTGCAGCAGTATACACTTTTGGTATATTGCAATTCATCTTACAACGGAATATACAGTACAGTATATGATGTGTATTTATTATGATATAACAACAGTATACCATATTTATATAGTATATTTATTATATTACAACAGTATATAGTGTATGTGTGGTCAATTTATATTTTTTGTGCAGCAGTATACACTTTTGGTATATTGCAATTCATCTTACAACGGAATATACAGTATATGATGTGTATTTATTATGATATAACAACAGTATATTTATATAGTATATTTATATTACAACAGTACTGTATACTGTATATTTTGTCTATTTATATTTATAGTACAGCAGTATGCATTTTTTGTATATTTATATTTACTGTATATTACAACATTACATGTACAGTATACAGTATACATTTTATATTGCTGCATATTAATAACACAATATAATTTCTTTGCATTGTAGGGAGACTACTCTTCTGGTGGACAGAATAAGTGAGGAGAATGATGAGAGGAGCGCATTAAGGGTTAAAAACACTCTGCAGGAAAACCACAATCTGACTATATCCGAGAGCAGCATAAAGAAGATGAGACGCAGAATTGGATGGAAATATGGACGTGTGAGGTTAGTACTGGACAGTACAGAAGGTACTGTAAAGTAAAAGTGTTGTTTTTCAAACTGTACTGCGCTGTGACGCTAAAAAATTTTATTCATTGTCATTACAGAGCGTACCCCATGATACGGGACGCAAACAAAATCAAAAGAGTGCTACAGGCCCAAGCATGGATCGACAGCGGTGAGACTTTCCAGGATTGCATCTTCACTGATGAGTCTACTGTGTCGCTGGAGAGATTTGCAAGATTTGCGTTCCACAAAAAAGGCCGCATAACTTTGAAGCCGCGGCCAAAACACCCTGTGAAGCTGCATGTGTGGGGTGCCATCTCTAGGCGTGGACCGGGATGCATTGTCGTCTTTGAAGGTACAATTTCTCAAATATAATGCCGCCTAATGCACTGTACTTGACTAGTGTTGCCTTACCGTATGCACTGTACTGTACTATTGAGCACTTTTCTTTTCTTGCTATAGGAATCATGAATAAAGATTTCTTCCAAGACAACATTGTGCCCGTGATAGTGCGATACATCACACGAGACTTTCCCAATGGTCATCACTTTTACCAGGACAAGGATCCCAAGCACACCGCGTCGACGGCGCATATCCTTGAGCGCGGCATCAACTGGGTGAAGACGCCAGCGGAGTAAGTGCAGTAGACCGTGTCCCATTTATGTTCCCCACTGTTTTTACTGTGTACTGTATCTCTTAAACTAATTGTCCTTTCTTTCCAATCACAGATCGCCAGACTTCAATCCGATCAAAATGGTCTGGCATCAGCTGAAGGACCACATCCGTAAAGTGGCGAAACCCTCCAAGAAGGACGAGTTGTATAAAGCCATAATGAGTTTTTGGAACGATGTACTCACCGTGGAACGATGCAATAAATATATAGACCATATTGCCACTGTGTTGCCCATTGTCATCGCGCGCAATGGGCAAGCATCAGGAAAGTAGTACAGTGCTGTAGTATTGTACAGTAAGTACAGTATGATACAGGTAAGTATGGCACAGATTTTTTCTTTCCCAATAGTCAGAGTATACAGTAGTTCCAGTATACAGTACAGTAGACTAGTTTGACAGTACTACAGTAACTGCCTACTAACTGCTCCATTTTTTTCTTTCCAGAGAAAGCTGCACCAGCCACCTACTGTACAGTAGTTCTACCATAATACAGTACGCACATACAGTACAGTACCGTAACTGAACAAAGATTTTGTTTTCTTGTCGTTCCAGGAAAAAGGGTGCCCAAGGTGGATGGGGGGCGTTGTGTTCCGTCAAATCTGCTTGTGCAGTCAAATGTACAGTATATAAACAGCAGTAATGATGTACACAAAACCTCTCCTCTCTCAATGAACTACTGTACCGCAGACACAATGAGGATACTGTTACAGTATGAAGGGAAAAAGAACAGGATGGGTTATTTAACATTATACTGTACTGTGCAATATTTACAGTATACTGTATATTTATATATACTGTATTTTTATTCTAAAGGTATTCGAGAATGTACTGTACTGTATGAGGACCTGGTGACTTTCAACCCTCTCAGACCCACAGAACGGATTATTTCACATTACTGTATATTTATCCTGTATATTTTCAGTAATTTAGAAGCAGTGGCTGTTCTGAACAGAACAGTTACTGTAAGCAAACGGATGCACATCAGATTTACATTTCCAATTCGAGAGAGGATTTTTCCAAAGCAGGCAGGCCTCCCTCTAAGGGAGGGGGATGGTGGGATGATACGCTGGCTGGCCTCCTGCTGAATCTTGTTACCGTAGCCAGCCCAGGGCCAGATTAACAAGACAATGGCTTGGATTGGATTAGCCAGGCGATTGATGCTTGGCCAGGGAGGGATTAAAAACTCTAAGGGAGGGGGTGGGGTGGCTGAAATACTGTAGCTGGGACTGTACTGTGTCAGTATTTCCAACGGCAGGTCACCCTAATAATTGCATGAATAAACCCCCAAAGACAAGGCCCAAATATAGTACAGTATACTGTATACTGCATATACAGTACAGAGCTGTATACTGTATTATAAATAAATAATCATACAGTACTGTACAGTATGTATTATTGTGTGTTGAGGTTTTGAATTGCTGTTAACATGAAATGTTTCACCATTGTATTGTACTGTATTTGTAAATAAAAGTTTTTTGTGGCGACTTCAGCAATAAAAGAACTGGTTAATTTATCTCACATAAAGTACGTGAATACGACCGCAATCACCATTGTAAATGGGTGCATAGGATGGAACGACAGGTGCTAAAGGGGTATACAGTAAATATGATATTTATCAGTGTTGATCAAAGAGAGTTGATCAGAAGGATTCCCCTTATAAAGTATACAGCACTCTATTGTCATTCATACTGCACCGACACACTTTATTCGAGCAAATGCCCAGTATGTACCTGGCAGATACCTGGAATGCGCCGCTCCTCACCTCTGACAAGCCCCGTTGCGTTTGCCTTCCCAGCCTGGGTTCATGCCTGGCTGACGGGCGGCTGATCTGTTAAATTATAATGATTAGGATTTAATAGGCTGCAATGCTTCGCGTGTCTACCAGATGGCATAAATTCATGAATTGTAATGCAGTATATATATATATATACTGTGCAGTATTGCAGCTACCGGGAATAAAATGCTTCAATCCCTGCCTTGAAAATAACCCAATGCACTCGGGCAGAAAACAGTCACAAACCTCAATACACCCGGGTATACCTAAATTCGTGGGACTAGCCGAGCTCGAATAAAGTGTGTCGCCAGTGTACAGTATAGTAAAGGATAGACAACAAATGGTCTTGCAGTATACAGTACTGTATTACTACAAATCTGTCAGGTTGACCAGAATCACTGCGGATATCGGAAAATAATACAATTTTATTAATTCTACATAGAATTAATAAAATTGTATTATTTTCCGATATCCGCAGTGATTCTGGTCAACCTGACAGATTTGTAGTAATATACTGCAAGACCATTTGTTGTCTACCCTTTACTACAGTATACTGTACTGTATGAATGACAATAGAGTGCTGTATATAAGGGGAATCCTTCTGATCAACTCTCTTTGATCAACACTGATAAATAATTTATCTCACACTCAGTACTACAAACTGCTTTTTGCTTGCAGACTGCAAAGCCGCAAGACCAGCAACATTGTAAAAAAAGAGCAATGAGCGCGAAATTGGCGTGGGAACTTCTGTTCGAGCGACTGAGGAATGCTGAGCTCAATCACCTTCGGGAGGAGACACAAATAAACTGGAGAAAGGGCTCCAATCCCAGCGGGACTGAGGGTTCTCTTCCTCCATCCACTCTCATTTAAGTCACAGAAAGATCTCGAATAAGAGTGGAAGGATGGGCTTTGGCCGTGGCAAGCCCGAGCTTCCCACAAACAGGGGAGGTATGTAATAGGGAACGTATCCCTGTTCAAAATATGCCACTAATCCAACATTGTGTTGGTTAATTGGATCCAGCAGTTAACCAATTTCACCTGGCTGATTAGAGGTTTGTTAGAAAAAGCCTGTTCCCAGAAACAGGAGAGGAGATTTTCCTCAGTACACAAGGATACTGACAAGAGGAAAGAAGGCTTGAGCAGAAAGGCTCTGCTGAGATCAAGACACCCAAAGACCTATATTCCTGGATACAGGGGACCCAGGAACCTACGAGAGACTGACATGAAGGGTCACCTGCTTTGAGGTATCTCTTGAGACTTTGGGGAATAGGGTGGTAATGGGATTATCCCTACAGCCCTGGAGAAAGGGACTGGGGAAGAAAGTTAGCCCTTAAAAAGGTATAGGTGTTTGTTGTTTTCATATGTTTTGCTGTATTAAAGGGACAGGCGCAATAAAGCCTTATTTTAATTTCACCTTAAAAACGGTCTCCATTGCTTACCTCTGCACACATCTCCTACAGTATCCCCAAATGTTTCTGGCTCTCAATTTATCTCCCTGGTCCCCTTCTTCCTCCTATTGTACTGCTTGTATACGATCCTACCTGGTCTAAAAAACTAGCGGTGCTGTGTTACTTGGTGGAATGGAGGATGTAGTTGTGGATTGGTCTCTTATTGCCTCCTGTTCGGACACACTTGCTGAGCCTTCCCACTCTGTTGATGAGTTTAAAACACTTCTGTTCACCCTTTGTTTCTTCTGAAATATTTTATATCTGAAAATAAGATTTTCCTTAAAGTCTGTTGAATCCCGTATGAATTTACGATATTTTCTATCCTTAATCTCGTCCACAAATGTATCTACTGTATTTGGGATTTTAATTTAATGTCATATTTTGCAAAATTGGAGTTTTCTTTCCATTTTTCTGTTTCGCACAATAGCTTATCAATATCAGATCTAACGACAGCTAACCTTTTGGTTTCAAAGTCTATTAGTAACTTCATTAGTTCGGTAGAACATTTTAAAAGTATACTTTCCCATGATTTCAAGAAATTCTCATCAGTTATTTGGTTGGAGGGAGGAAGGTTGACTCTCAAACCTCGGTGCCAGTTCCAAGTTGACATAGTTTTCAAGACTAGCTACCTCCCACCAAATTTTTGCTTGTGTAGCATAGTTTTTTTCAAGTTCCAAAATTAATTTATTGATATCCCTTGGGGTTGTGTTCACAGAAACAGGTTACTGTCCAGAAAAAACTCTGTGCTTCTGTTTCACAGACACCAAAATCTTGCTTATTTGTTAGGAAACCCGTCATCCTTTATCGGTTAATATGTATTTACAGTATATTAATTTGTGAACACCGCTTAAATAAGTCCAAGCACGCAGATGGCAACCTACAAAAAACGTGCAAGAAAATATAACCTATATAGGTGAGCAGTGAGTTCTAATTATTGTGTTAACAATATTTAGTTGTAAGATGTGCCCAAATTAATAAGACGCAAAATGTAACATGTTATAGACAACTGTTACAATACAAAAACACGTATGATGTGTGTTTTTATTCAGCTGAATTTTTTTGTTAAACGTGTACATTTGTAAGTAACATTACATACTGTAGAGGCCCCTTTTATTCTCCTACATCCCCAAAAAAATTCGGGGATGTTTTCCGTTTGTCCCGCACTTAGCCGCGCGTCAGCCGATTCTCTAGACAGAGCTAATAGCGCTAAGCCATTGAAAACACCCGCGCTGCCTAAAACGGACGAAAACATGCCGCATCTGCCCGCGATTTCGAAAATCGCGGGGAAACGGCCGCAGGAGGCTAAAGGCTGCCACCACTGTATCTACTTCTTTCTTAGATGTTGACATCTCCATTCCACACATAGAAGATCATGTGAATGGAAGTATCCAAACACAGAACAAGTTACACAATTGTACATACTACGCACATGATGAAAACATGAATTTGACCATTTGATACATAACGTTGTCACTCATACTATGAGACACAGTAAACTGTACATGATAAATTTGTTATATGTAAAAGAAAATCTTATATTCTCTAATGTGTATTTTAGATATTTTTTAGTCAAACTATTAACGTCATTTAACTAAAATTATAATAGATACAAATTAGTTTTGGAATGTGACAATAAACTTTTGAATTATAAACATTGTGTCTGTGCACCATTTTACAGATAGCTCATGTTTATGCCTCTTTACATGAGTTAAAAATACTAACAATAATGTTTTACAATGTTGTGTGAAGGACTACACATTGTGTTATCATAGACATTTCATGTATTCATGAAAGTTCTACATGAGTAATTGTATGAACAATGCACATAAAATATGACTATTGCAGTGGCTCAAGTTGCCATCAAACAAATGTCACTGTTGTTAGGAACACATACCAGGTACCACAGACCATACTGATACAAGATATCCCCATGTCAGCAGTTCATACTCCTACAGGCATATTCAAGGAATCTATGTTGTAATAATTAATTAAGTGACAATTATACAATGAAGTAAGGAATGTGAACACTAAGGGCCTCATTCAGAGAAGGTTTATAAAAAAATCACCGGACCATTTAAATCACCCTTTTTATGAGCATTGCTATCACGGTATTCAGAAAGCCTTCATTACCTGTCATAGCAAAATTCACAAAACGGGTGATAAGCCAGTGATCTGATGAACAACCCTCTAAAAAGGCCTTACCCGGCGAGTTGTATCTGCTGCAGAGAGAGCTGCTCTGAGAGAGCCGTCTCTCCCTGTGCAAATATCGCCCGAAATTTATGTGTATAAATTTTAATTTTGTTAATACTGTAGTTTAGATGAGCAGGGGGTCTCCTGAGCTGAACCGCATTAGTTTCAGCCTCAGGGACCCCTTACTTCCCAAGATACAGGCCCTGTTATGGGGTGCCGGTATCTCCTATGCATTTTATTCCCATGGTCACGTGACGCGGACATTTAAATGCATGGGAGATACTGGCCCCCCATAACCCCATTTATTGCACAGGATTCATGCCAGGGGTCTCTGGTGCTAATATTAATGGATATCAGCTCCAGAGATTCCCGGCATCAATCCTATGCAGGAAAAATGCATTTTTTATCTAAGTCCCATCTCGCCGCTTCTCTACAGGTTTCCAACACCTTTAAGCCAACTTTTTCTGGCGTGAGAATTTTGTGATAAAATCACCATTCTAGAGCGGTGATAGGTGTTCATAGCCAAATCACTGCTACTAGAATTGCACAAGTTTATGAACATGCCGAAACGTGGTGATAAGTGGCTTATCACTGCTGCCTCGGTGATTTTTTTAAGGACCAATTTGTTTTATGACCAATTTTTTTTGAGCAATTCAGTCTTTTATCACCCACTTATCACTGCTTACTGAATAGCAGTAGGCATTTTGGTTGATAAGTGCTTGATAAGTGGCTTATGAACGCTTTCTGAATGAGGCCCTAACAATTGACGCAATATTTGCGATCACTACGCCTCACAACTAATTGTAGTGAAGTTTTTAATGGATATTATGAAGTGAAAAGGTGATCAAAACATTAAATATATTTAAATGTACAGTACTTGGCAAGTCTAAATATAACATTCTCTGCATCTTCATCAGTACAGCAATACCTCTTATCTTAATGCACAACATTCTGCATTGTATGATGCACACATTGTAGAGGGGGGGAAAACATGGTTTACAGAAGAACAAATGTGTTAAATACTCACATACCATTGTCCGATGAACTTGGGATCATTCAGTAGCAAATGTGCATTCCAATTGAGAGAGAGAGAATGATCCTATGATTAGATACACACAATGAAATGTGACACACATTACGAGATGAGTATATATTATTTTATATGTAAATGAAAATCTTACATGTGAAATAATTTTCTATTACAGTCCGGTTGGTCTCCAACCCACTGGCTGTATGGTCCCTAACCCCTGCAGGAGGCAAGGGAGGATCCTCCTCTAGATCCTCCTGAATGTTGCCTTGAAGATTGTGATGTAATGCAATGTTGTGCAGAATGCAACAACAAATCACAATGTCAGCAACTTTCTGTGGCGAATACTGTAGGTCCTAACCAGATCTATCAAGACAACTGAACCGACTTTTCAACAGTCCAAATGTCCTCTCAATCACCGAGCGGGTGGATATGTGGGCCGCATTATAACGTTCCTCTGCAGGCATTTGAGTATTACCCAGTGGGGTCAGGAGCCAGGGCCAGCTTCCATATCCCGAGTCGCCTATAAGACAGTTAAAACACATGAATATTTATTTAATATGGAACAAATATTCAAAACATTGCCTATTGTCATGTCCTAATACATGAGTATTATACATGAGTGAAGAGTGTACCACACTTGACATTAAATACAATATTCCTAAATTAGTCGCTTTGACATAGCGTCATGAGGACATCTGTTGAACATTATAAACATGACACCTCTGATGGCTATAGTATTGACATTGAGTAAGAGACCATTGAGTCTCCATTAGTGCTCTGACCACAAAAGCCAAACAAAATCAATGAAGTTCCACGTAATCTTTAAATAAGAAATCAGAGCTAGATGGTCAAATTCAATGTGTGAGTATGTACTGGTCATCCAATGATCTTGTACATATACAGGGTAACTACTGTACCCCTATAGCACAAGTGGACAACTAATTGCACAACAGTTAGTAGTAAAAGCCTCTCAGTCCAAGGGTAATCATAAGCCTAGACTTGCAGTCCAGGAAGCCAAAGTAGTATATATAGAATCTTGATAATAGAAAGGTTGTACTTACAGTATGTGACCACCAGACAAGCTCTATGTCGCGTGCATCTCCTGTAAAGGTAAGTGTAGATAGGGAGTTCCTTGTTGATCCGGATGGACGCAGGGAACCAGAAAAGCACAGCAGCAAAAAGCGGGGACCAAATGATGATGTACCGTAAAAAAAAAGGTTTAATCAATCGAAATAACACACATCAACATACAGATGAGGGCAAAATGTTCCTCTAACGCGTTTGGTGCTTTTGCAGCACTTTGTCAAAGAGGCAATAGTATTAATACTGCAATATGGAAGCAATTACTGTGCTTTGGCCACTAATTCCCTATTGTTGTGTGAATAAAATAAAACAATTTAAAGATGAATAACATGTTTTAGATATTTTGGATATAACATACAGCATATATAATATTTACAATTCTTTGTTGTTACATTATATATTATCAAAACAGAATGAAACATTAACCTGTACGTGAACTTTAAATATAAGTGCAGTTTATATAACATTGACTGACCCAATAGCGAACCGTCCTCGAATTCCCCCGCTTCAAATGCACGGAAGACTAAAGAGTTCTGCAGGATATGGGAATCGTGGCAGGCACATGGGAATAGGGCTGTTTGAGGAGGTACCCGGGCGCTATCTCTATGTAGTTTATCTGATGTGCAGAAGTATAAAAAGAGTGGTGTAATACTGCCTGTAAATGGTTTTCGAGTGGTATCCTCTCGTGACTCGGAACCCCAGCAGGATCTATCCAGGACCCTTATAGGTAATGAATACAAAAAGGATGGGGGAGCACAATGGTTGGAAACAGGCAGTGTTAGAGAACTGGTGATTGCTTTTTAAGGTGAAGCGGTTATATCTTGAGCGGATGTGTTAGCTCAGGTGTCTAATCTCTAATTGGAAGGATAGGCACACATGGGTGTACGTGTGTTGGTGTGAAGGTGAAATAAAATAAAGATATATAAAACTTACACGGCCTTGTGTAAGCCCTGTCACATCAAGGTTTCTTTGGGAGTCCCGTGTGCTTCTGATGAGGCTTTTCTTCTTGCGATGCGGGTTCTTCTTCTTGATGTAGCGGCCGATTACTTCGTTGATTCACAGTGCCACTCCAGGGGGATTTCCTCTCGTATAAATAGAAAGGAGGATAGGGTTAACACATATAATTATATATACGTCAATGTGGGGGGGGGGGGATGGTGTGTTTTATGAACCACCAAGAAGATTGTATACTATATATTATAGTTTAGCACTCACACGGACTAGTGTGAGTGTAATCCTATCTTGGTATCTTGTACACTTCTAGGTGTTGCCCAATCAAAATATCAGATGATGAAAGGGTGGGGTATAAGGGTATTAGTGGTAAATATAACACGATACTCACACGGGCCAGTGTGAGTACACACTCTTAGCGGTATCTTGCTCTTCTATTCCAGTTGTAGGTGCTGGTGAAGATGGGGTTAATATAAAGGACACTAATGTCTGGAGGGTAAAAACACTAACTTTAATAAAACATGAAAAATAAAATAAAAAACAAACACAGAATATAATTCTGTGGAAGGTAAAAGCAAGGGGTAGACAGTGTGGTGTTTAGTTGTAGGGAGTCTCTCTCTTCCGCGTCCGGATGGAGAGCTGCAACTGCACCTCCGCCTCCTCTGAAATGTGCTTTATAATGTTCCAGGTGAAGAGCAACGCGTTTCGTCCAAGTACTGGACTTCCTCAGGCTCTGTAGATCATGGGAATAGGGCGATCACACTCAGAATTTTCATGTATGCGTCACATACGACCTGCACAGTGAGCAAGTGATAATGTTTCCTGTTACGAAAATGCCTCTCACTTTCACGTAGCGGGGTAAACGCAACGTGTGTGCAATCTATAGCACCCATCACATTGGGTAGCCCTGCTACATTATAAAATGTAGTCTTCAGTGCCTGCCTCTCTGTCTGCTCACTAGGAAAATGTATATAATCCCTAGTGTGTCGAGTCAGTGCACATAGAAACTGGCTAACGGCCCGTGAGAATGTTCTCTGCCAAACCCAGCCACTATTCCCACAGTTGTCTGAAAAGATGCAGAAGCAAGAAAATATAATGAGCTCAGCAATTTAACAAGGGTAGGCACTGCATGACTCCTGTCTGTCAATGGCTCTAAATCTTCTCGTAACTCCTCATAGAGTTCAAAGATAGCCGCTGAGCTCAATCGATAGTGGCTGATCACATCGGTCTCACTTAACCCCTCTAGGAAGCATCTTTGTCTGAAATGATGGGGTGCCAATGTACGCCTTACAGGGACTTGTAACTCCCTCGCTCTCCGCACTCTTTCTCTCCTCTCTCTCCTCTCCCCCCTCTCCCTCCTCTCCCTCTATTGTAAAAAAAATCTCCCTCCTCCTCACAAAGTACTCCATCAAACCACAATTGGCGATGACATCCATTTCACCCTCGAAGGTAAGTGTTTCCATGTATACTTTAAATAGGCAAACTAATAAACCACATTAGTGTTAATGAGACCACACGTGTTTTATTGTATGTAGAACATGTGTATTGTATTAATCCAATCAGCCATTATTTTTTTAATGAGATATGTTACACACATAATAGAAAATTATGTCATCCTAAAATAAACACCATTCATGAATCCACAGTCAAAGCGATGATGCGAGCCAATATGACTAATTGTTGGTAAAAATCATATAATTATGTAATTTGTATCTAACATGTTTAGTCATGAAGGAAGGTGTTAAATCACAAGAAGTACTTGGTTGTTTCTAGAAAGGTATGGCTGAAGTTTTGAATATTGTCATGTTGTTTTCTGATCACGGGAGTATTGCCCTTTAAATTAACCCACTTCAAACGTTTGCGGTTACACTATGAAATTCTGAAGATGGATGTCATTCAATTGTTATTCATTTGGATTCAATAACAGGTTCTCCTTCTATTCAATTAATGTGAATGATCTCCACAGACCCCGGGGGCCGCACAAATATTCACCACAACACCCACGCACCACGGGGGCCACACAAATATTTACCACAACACCCGGGGACCCCGGGGGCCACACAAATATTTACCACAACACCCGGGGACCCCGGGAGCCGCACAAATATTCACCACAACACCTGGGGACCCTTGGGGCCACACAAATATTCACCACAACACCCGGGGGCCACACAAATATTCACCACAACACCCGGGGACCCCAGGGACCACACAAATTTTGACCTCCAGACACCCGAAAGGACCACCCATAGACGCCAATGGGACCCATGGACACCCGGGGACACCCGCCGGCCTGTTGTATGGATTGTGCCTGAAAAAAGGTAAACAAAGATTTTTTTCTAAGTCCAGCTTCTTTTGTGCCTGCCTTTAGCTGGCGCATTTTCCTGCCACGCTTTTAAAGCACGATTCAGTTATCCCTGTTTAGTGAATCCCGCTGACCAGCAAAAAACGGCGCGCTTGCCTTTTTTTGCCTGATTGGACTTGTTTTGCTCGCAGGGCTGAAAAAATGCCTTTAAAGCCCGATAAAGCGCTGTTATCACTGCTTAGTGAATCGCGCAGCAGGCTGTATCGGTCTTAAAATCCACTTTGCGCTCTTAAAACCACTTATCACAGCTTAATGATAGCGTCCTTTGAGCTTAAACTCCAAATTGAAACAATGACTAGCCATACCATGAAAAGAGTCTGTAAAGGAGACAAGATTACAGTTGCTGCGGCCGTTATTCAAACACTTCACGCGTTGTGTACATCGGAATACCGATGTCATGACACACCTTAAACACCTTAAATTGACACAGTAGCACACAAGTACTGTACACATTGCAATTCATTCATTTCATTGCACCCAAAAAAACAGAATCCATGAAATTCAACAAAGCAATCGTGATAAGTGCGGGTGCCTGGGGCGATTGGCTACATTCATGCTGCGTGGAGTACAGCAGAGCACACGAAATCGGCGCCGTGATTTGTTTGAACAACGGCCGCTTCAGCTGTATAAACCACACAACAGACCAAGGATGACACAGCTTCAGCAAAGGTGCATAGGGTGCTACTTAAAGACATTAATGGGAAAAAAATCCTGCCAAAGAGATAATATACAACAGGTATAACAAAAGGGAGCACTATGCAGCCATGTACCATTTTACTAGGAACACTGATAATCTTGTGGACATGAAACAAGCAATAGACGAATACAACCTCATATATTAATAATTAAGTAAAGAATGTCCTGAAATGTTTATTTAAAGCTGCTCCACAGTATTCCAAGGTTTGGAGAAATTAACAGTCATACTGAATAGAGCTTGAACCATGAGCCACTTCATACTAGTATGACTTATTCACACCTCGGCATATGTCACTTCTGCTGAGGGACAAGTAAAAGCAGGGCTGGACATAATGTGGAGGGGGTGCTTTCCAAAGTGACTCAGTAATTGTATGTCAACATACAGTAGTAGTTGTGCCTAATGGGAATGGCAACATAAAAATTTGTTTTGATCTTACCAACCTGAAGAAGTGGAAACACAGAGAATGCCACATCTTACCACCACATCTTATCCTTTCTTTTAAGTGTACATTATTAAAAGTTAATTATTCTTTATTATTGTAGAGGTATGTATGGATAAACATTATTGTACCCCATAATTAATACAGTCAAGATTACAGTATATGCAGATTAGGTCAAACAAACATCATATATTCACTTTAATCACTAAAAACAATACTATAGATATGATGTGTTATAGACATTTATATGATCCCTAATATACATAGAGGGATTTGCGCCTTTTGTGTTTTTTTGTACTTTGTATTTTCTTTGGGGTGGTGTACACCCATTACATTGTGGCAGCACTCATAGACATCATTGCAACACTATTTTAAATCAGTTTTGCGCACCTTATACTTTTTTCTTTATATGTATATATATATATATATATATATATATATATATATATATATATATATATATATATATATGTGTGTGTTTGCATAGCACGTGTAACTTTTTTTTTGTAATGAAAGGATTAAGTCCTATACTCCGTACATTGCTTGTAGACTATTCCCAGAAAACATGCTATGATTATCTTGGTCTGGATATTAGCAACGCCATATTTTCATTTGGCCTATTTATCGTAGCTTTATTTCCATGCAGTAACATTTACAGAGGTATGAGGATACAGTATGTGATATTGGGTAAATGGCTCGATAGGATATGAGTAACCAGGTGTCCATTCAAATTTATCAATGCAATATTTTGCGCGTTAACGTTGGTCATCGTAACACAAATCACCTTTCATGGATATGAGTTTATGGGTATCAATACAATAAATGGCGGTAATGTAGCGATAACATATTTTGTGGACATCTGAGGATCTACCCCTGAGTTGCTTACAGTATGTACTTCGAAACGTCTCTGGTTGACACACCCCAAATCTTAATGTACTGTAGAGTAAATAGCTCAAAATATGAGCTGTGGGGTGCATGTTCAAAGTAACTAAAAGATGCAGTCAATTTAACACCAACGGCTTCCTTTTAGAGCTTGGTAAACTGATCCCTTACACAGGACATTGCTTTATTTCTTTGGGTCTTTGTAATGTTAGATCAGTACAGGATAGAAACATTTCTCTTCTAGCAAGGCAATTGTTCCTGAAATGTGTGGGGAAAATAAAATAAATGGTAGGCCTCAGGTCATCAAAGCTTTTTTTAATCCTTCAACCTCCTAAAAATAAAAAAAAATAAGTAGAAAGTCTTTACTTTGATAATAAAAATGTAAGCAGCTTTGCTTTCTGCTCTCCATATTCCTTCTGCTAAATATGTCTGACAGAGGTAAACAATGCTAAACATAATCTGAAATTCATCACACAAGTGTCTACAGTTCTTGAGTGGGCAGTAATCAGAGAGCGTGTGGCAGTAATTGGCTGCTACAATCTATCTCCTCTCTCCTGTGTAAACATTCCATAGCATTAGACAAAAGCAGAGTTAATTTCAATACCCCCTTTCGCTATCAAATGAAAATGGCAGGGTAAATAGGAACCGTTGTTCATGTGCTATTTACCTCAAAACTTGCTCATAAGTGAAAGCTGCCGCCGCTGCTGCTGCTGCAGCTGCCATTAGATCAGGAATGTACTGAACATGAAACAAGAAAACGTACTTTTACAAATGACGGCCATATGACAGCTTTTAAAGCTGCAATCCCAGTTAGTTTGCATAAAGATCAAATTTTGAAAACAATTTAACAATTTAATTGTGTTACGTACACAAATGTGATCAAACGTAAAGCAAACAATTGTCTTTTGTTTCTTTGGAAATCCAGATACCTTTTCTTTTTCTTCCCAACTTTGAATAGGGAAGTGCTTGTCAATTAAGTAATTATTAAACATCTATGTCCCTTTAAGAGGGCCAAGAAAGATAAGGAAGGAGGTGATAGGAAGGTTTTGCCTGAGCAAGCTCCTGTTCTTCACATCAAAGGGAGTAGTCAAAGAGAATCAAGACTCTCCCATTTGTCAACTTAAAAAATATATATAATGTAAAATATAATATTTAAATATTAAAATAAAAAAAACATTCACTATTGGTAGGACTAACCTTCCTACTTCTATGCTTTCTGCAGGGATACTCTCCTTTCTTTATTGTAGCTAAAGGCCTCCAGAAACATCTGCAGATATTGTTTAGATTATTTTAAGGCATTGTGTAAAATGGCTGGTGTTTTCTCTCGTATAGAGAGAATAGGGGAAAAGGGGAATAACAAATATATATTTATTTAACTGGTGGTGAACAAATCAAAATGTTTGAGTTCACATAAAACCAAAATAAACTAAACAATAAGCTGTCATATAGCAGTAGCCAGGTTCCCCCCTTGCGCACTCACCCCCTCCTTCTGGTATGCGAGCGCGCGTTGTTAGTTGTTAGAGTGAGTTCCTGTTGCTGTGCTGCCTCTGTCAGTAAGAGGTCTGCAACATTGTTGCGGTAGTCAGAGGCAGAGCTGTGAGTCTGGCAGCACAAAGCAGACAGAGAAAAGCGGTTGGTGACTGGAGCTGCTAGGGGAAGGAGGTAGGGTGCAGGGGTCTGTGACTCTCTGCACTAGGCCAGCAAGTCCCCTAGGCCCCAGATAGCCCTGAGTCATCCCAGCTGAGTATTGTAGGGACAGGCCCTAGGTTAGGGACCCTGCCCCATTATATATTTGCTAGGAGTGTATCACGGCCATTGCTCGGATTGCTAAGAGGGAGCTGGACTATCTCCACGGAGGTCCAGCTAGCGTGACTGCGGCCTGCTGGCTAACTAAGGTAGAGATGGTGCGGAGCTGTACGGTGATATTATCCGCGCTGGAATTCACCCCACGCGTAGGAGGATATCCCGGCGGATCCAACCCCAGTGATATAGCGGCACCCGTGGCTGGAGCCCGGGCAGGTAACCTACACCCTCATGTGCACCAACAAGGCCTATCAACAGACATAGTGACTGTGCAGTCACACACACATATTGGTACAGGTTCTGGGTGTGCGAGACATTGGGTTGGTGCACTGGACACGGGGTGGGATCACTCTGGGGAGGTGGTAGCGTCCGCCGTGGCGCCTAAAGTGTGGGCACCCACCGTGGTGCAAGTTAGCGGTAGCATCCGCCGTGACGCCTATGTGTTGATGTTGTATTCATGCTATGCCGGTAGTAAAGGTATTAGTCATTATCAATTCCGTTGTACGTGGTTATTGAATGTCCTGCGAGGAACTACTCCCCCTCTGGTGGGAGCCATCGCAGGTGGAGGCGCTGCACCCATTGTAAGTAGTTATCCATAGTATTGTATTGCCCCAGGTTCCCCGTGGCGGAAGCTCGGCTCTCCTAGTTACAAACCAGGTACAGCACCACCCTGGTCCGTAGTCAGATACACCTGCCCACCTAGATCTCACTTAGGGTGGGGGTAGGAGGGCTACATTTGGAGGCGCTGCTGAGAGACAGACCTGGGGTGCCCGAACTCAGTGAAAATGTCGTTAGGTTACACGTTACCTTCCCGCCAAGAGGTGTATGCGTGGGCGGTAAAAAGGCAAGTCCCGCCCTCACAAACCCTTGCTGTAGGACAAGTTCCCGCCAATGCCTCATCCTATGAACTATGTTTAATCCTAATGCAGTATCCAGGCTTAGAAGATGCCAGAATCTTGGGTCGCCGCTCCGACCCAGACGGGTCATGGTGCACCGTATTAATCACTGGGGGATGTGAATTGTCGCCAGAGCAAGGCCCATCCAACTTGCGGTTCCACGGGGCCCTCAGCTCAGGGTGTCCTGTTATATATCCTGAAATGCCGATAAAACCCGAACCCTGTAGCCCCAGTACAGACTTGCTAGAGACTAGTATGTGCATGTCCCTGTCCCCACCCGAAAGTATATGCGGGGATGAGGCCAGTGTATTATCCTGTGCTAATTGTCGCTCCAGCAGACGGAGCTCCAGTCCCAACCTCAGCCCCAGTAGAATGGGAGAAATCCAATTACTAGCCCAGGCCATCCAACAACTGGCTGGGCCAAAGCACGAATCCCCTTCCTCTCAGCCATACCGCAAGTTAAAACTCTTTTCAGGGGTAAAACCTACCCCCACCGGTGAAGAGTCTTTTGATGTTTGGAAGGAATATGCTTCACAGGTACTGGAAGAGTGGACCTGTCCTGATGAGGTGAAAAGACAACGAATCATGGAGTGCCTGCGCCCGCCTGCGTCCACTACCATCAAGATGTATAAAGATCAGCATACTGAGGTTACCGCACACCAGATGATGGAGTCTCTTACCCGGGTATACGGTAAGGAAGATGATGTGAGTGAGTTATGGACTAAGTATTACAATCTCCGCCAGAAAGAGGGGGAAGACCTATCAGAGTTCATACAACGGATCCAATTGCTCTTGTGGGATCTACGTTCCCGCCAAGTCATCAAGGCCTCAGAAGTGAATGAGTATAGGCGCACTCAATTCCTGCGGGGAGCCATACCCACTCACCATATCGTAGTAATGATCAGATGCGTGCTATGGAAGGGGGACCCCCCTACTCTAGAAGACCTACTGGATGAGGTGAAGAGTCATGAGGCCTATACTAGGTTGCATATGCCCAAGAAGGCCAAAGACCCTCGCAAGGAGGAGACCAAGGAAGCAACAGTGCCCAAAGCAAAGGGAAGCAAGAGCGGTAAGGATACGGCCACACCGGAGGTGCCTGGGTCCGCTCATAGGTCACCTGACAGTCCGGGTCCCCGCCCAGACTTCCGTTGCTTCAACTGTGGCGAGAAGGGCCATGTTGCAAGGAGCTGTTCGCACCCCAAGAGACCCACTAAGGCCCAGACCTACACCGTAACCGTGCGGAAGGCAATCTCGTCCTTATCAACCGTACCCGAGGATGTTGCCGAAGAGTCGGGGAGGCCTCCAATAGAGGAGATGCCCCAACCAGATGCTTACTGCCGAGTAGGGCCCACCGCTGTAATAAGAGTCGTCGTGTAGGGGATCTACTCTTCAGCACTTCTGGACACTGGGTCACAAGTGACCATCATCTACCGTCCATTCTACGACCAGCACCTCAGCCATCTTCCTTTGCAGTCAGCCGAAAATATGAAGTTGTGGGGACTGAGTAAAGATGATTACCCCATAGACGGAATAGTGGCGGTCAAGCTGGATATCTTGCAGTTGAACACTAACAAGTCACATCCCATGCTGGTGGAAGCCTTGGTCTGCCCGGAGGCTCGAGAACATCCCAGTGCCCCCATCATATTGGGCACGAATGCAGATATTGTGAGGTCGGTGATTCGCTCATTCCTGCAGGAAGCCGGCGAGCTACCATTGTCATCCCTGAAAATAGCCCCTGGCCTATGGGAAGAATGCTATAGAGTGGCATATGAAGAAGAGTATGGCGAAATCTTTAATCAAGAGCGAGGGTTATTGGAGATTCCACCAGGGGGAGTGAGGCATGTGACCGCGCTGATCAAGTACCCCAGTCGGCACGAAAACGACAGATACTTTTCGCTGGAGACTCTTCCCGAGTCTGAGAGTCATTGGGGATACCGGATGATACCTGAAGTACGGGATTGGCCATCTAATGTCCCCTGGAAGATTACCGTGTCTATCCAGAACATGTCTCTACATACCGTGCCGCTTGAAGTAGGACAAAGGCTGGGTAGAATTTATCCTGTGGATCCTGTGGACGACACAGTGACCGTTCACACTGCCCGTGTGGGAGAGGAGCCCGAGGCACTACAATTCGACTTCGGAGAGTCTCCCCGGGAGGAAGAATGGAAGGAGAAGCTACGTGCTCAGTTGAGAGAGAGACGAGATGTGTTCTCTACTAGTGAGATGGACGTGGGATGCAGCAGAAACGCTCAGCACACGATTCGTCTGAATGATGACACGCCATTTAGGGAAAGGTCTCACCGTATAGCTCCCAGAGATGTGGAGGATGTGCGTGGTGTCCTGAACGAGATGGAAATGGCCGGTATAGTGACCGAACCTCGGAGTCCCTATGCCTCACCGATTGTGGTGGTACGAAAGAAAAATGGGTCTGTTCGATTGTGCGTGGACTAGAGAACATTGAACAGACATACTGTGCCTGACCAATACACGCTACCACGAATAGAGGAGATCCTCAGCGCACTGTCCGGAAGCCAGTGGTTTAGCGTGTTGGACCTTCGATCTGGGTATTACCAGGTTCCAATGAGCCCAGCTGATCAAGAGAAGATGGCGTTCGTCTGTCCTCTGGGATTTTATCAGTTCACCCGGATGCCCCAAGGTATCTGCGGTGCTCCAGCCACTTTCCAACGGCTTATGGAGAAGATGATTGGAGATATGTGTCCTCGTGAGTGTCTGGTATACCTAGACGACATAATTGTGTTCGGAACCACACTCGAAGAACATGAGACTAGACTGATGAAAGTGCTGGATCGCTTAGGGAAAGAAGGCCTGTAGCTCTCCTTGGATAAGTGCCGCTTCTGTCGAACATCGGTCACTTATGTGGGTCATATAGTGTCCGCAGATGGAGTGGCCACCGACCCGGCCAAGGTGGAGGCGGTGGTGAATTGGCCAAGACCAGAGAATGTGATGGAGCTGAGGTAATTTCTCGGGTTCTGTGGATACTACAGACGGTTTGTGGACGGATACTCCAAGAAGGCGGCTGTGCTGAACAATCTGCTGAAGGTCTATCCAGAGGAACCCAAGCAGAAGAAGACCACCCCAAGGACCCCCTTCGGGGATCGGTGGACGTCCGCTTGTGAAGAAGCATTTAAGGGGCTGAAGAATAGTCTAACCAAGGCTCCCATTCTAGCCTATGCTGACCCGGAGAAGCCTTACATTCTGCACGTGGATGCCAGCCTCCACGGATTGGGAGCCGTGCTACACCAGAAGTACCCCACTGGGCTTCGTCCTGTGGCATATGCAAGTAGAAGTTTGACTCCCAGTGAAAAGAACTATCCAGTTCACAAATTGGAGTTCCTCGCCCTCAAATGGGCCATATCTGACAAACTACATGACTACCTATATGGGGTCACCTTCGAGGTCCGAACAGACAACAATCCGCTGACCTATGTACAAACCACGGCCAAGTTAGATGCGACCGGTCATAGATGGTTGGCCACCCTCGCCAATTACCAGTTTTCTTTGAAATATAAGTCTGGACCTCTCAATATAGGGGCCGATGCTCTATCTAGGAGATCGGGACTGGGTGAGACCGCCGACGATGGCCCTTGGGAAGAAATTCCAGGACCAGGAATGAGAGCTATGTGTTCCACTGCTGCTATTGTCAACGATCGAGTGGCATTCTCCGAGCTACGAGTAGCGGATTCTTTAGGGTGTCGACCTCAAGCCCTTCCAGAAGCTTACTGCCACCCCGATGGCATGGGTCTAACCCAAGACGTTATATTCATGGTGAAGGAACTGGTACTAGCACAGACACATGATCCTGCGGCTAAGGCTGTCCGAGAGGCTCTGCACAAAAATGACTCTTCACTGGTGAAACGGGCTCCTCCCGATGATGTGAGCCTCCTCATGAGAGAATGGGATAAGTTTGAGATGGATAACGGCCTACTCTATAGGGTTGTTCAATTCCACAATCATCCTGCTCGTCGACAACTATTTCTACCCCGGCTTATGCAAGGTCTCGTTTTAAGATCACTACATGATGATCATGGACATTTGGGGGTGGATAAGACCTTGGGTTTAGTGCGAGACCGGTTCTTCTGGCCTAGAATGCGGGAGGCAATTGAACCACACTGCAGGAAATGTCTACGGTGCATTCATAGGAAGACACTTCCCACCCGTGCTGCCCCAATGGGCCATCTCAAAAGCTCCGGGCCTATGGATTTAGTTTGTATGGACTTTTTGTGCATAGAGCCAGATTCAAAGGGTATACTGCACCGACACACTTTATTCGAGCAAATACCCAGTATGTACCTGGCAGATACCTGGAATGCGCCGCTCCTCACCTCTGGCAAGCCCCGTTGCGTTTGCCTTCCCAGCCTGGGTTCATGCCTGGCTGACGGGCGGCTGATCTGTTAAATGATAATGATTAGGATTTAATAGGCTGCAATGCTTCCCGTGTCTACCAGATGGCATAAATTCATGAATTGTAATGCAGTATATATATATATACTGTGCAGTATTGCAGCCAGCGGGAATAAAATGCTTCAATCCCTGCTTGGAAAATACCTCAATGCACTCGGGCAGAAAACAGTCACAAACCTCAATACACCCGGGTATACCCGAATTCGTGGGACTAGCCGAGCTCGAATAAAGTGTGTCGCCAGTGTAGGAAATGTGCTAGTAGTGACAGATCACTATGCTCGATACGCTCAAGCCTTTCCCACGAAGGACCAGAAGGCTACCACAGTGGCTAAAGTGCTGTGGGAGAAGTATTTTGTGCATTATGGTCTGCCCAGCAGGATGCACTCTGACCAGGGACGGGATTTTGAGAGCAAGCTGATCAAAGAGTTGCTAACACTGTTGAATATTCAAAAGTCAAGGACTACTCCCTACCATCCAGAGGGAGATGCGCTCCCTGAAAGATTTAATCAGACATTGCTGGACATGCTAGGCACTCTGAAAGATTTCCAAAAAGGAGAATGGAGTAAACATGTTGAGGCCTTGTTGCATGCCTACAATTGCACTAGGCACGAGTCCACAGGGTACACCCCATACTTCATGATGTTCGGGAGAGAAGCCAGACTGCCAATCGACATCCGCCTATGGGTATCTACCGACGGGGTACCCAACATGGCTCATTATCGATATGTGCAGAGACTCCAGGACAGTCTGCACCGTGCCTTTCAGTTAGCCAAAAGAGCCACCGCTAGACTGAATGCCAATAATAAAAGAAGGTACGACCACAAAGTACGCTATAGAGAGCTCCAACCGGGAGACGCAGTTCTCCTACGCAACTTAGGGATTCCCGGCAAGCACAAGTTAGCTGATCGCTGGAGAGAGGGGCCTTTTCAAGTAGAGTCCCAAATGCCGGGCCTCCCTGTTTATCGCATACGTGACGTGAATGGCAGGGTAAAAGTCTGGCACCGAAACCACTTGTTACCTATCCCACAACTGGGAGAAAGTGAACCCGAAACAGAAACAGTAATAAACGACAGTGAGCCTGAAGAGTCTACCGAGAATTCAGGGCCCACAGATGAAACAATTCAAGATCCTTTGGAGGGAACATCCAACCGAGATTGGTGGGCACCTCCTGAAGAAGCAACGGGTAATGGGCCTGCTATGCAAGTACCTTCATCAGGATTATCACCAAGTAACCAACCGTTAGATCCTACCACTCCGAGTTTTGTGCCCCAAAGAGACAGTGTTCAGTTACAAAGAGACTTTCCCCAAACTGGTTCACCCTCTGCCAGAGAGTCTAGGCCTCAAGCCTATGATGGTCTATCCCAAGATGAAGAAATGGAGACTGAGACTCGCAGGAGCCAGCGAGTGAGACGCCCTCCCACTAGAGTGGCTTATGATTCATTAGGGGCACCTCACTATGAGTCTCAGCAGCAAGCTAAAGCCAAGCTAGCCTCAGTTATAAATATGTTTGTTGAACTGTACAATATCGTTTAGAGTGATCGTTAAGTTGTATTTTAACACTGTATTTTTATTATATAATATTGTTATGCATGGGTTAGTTCAAGCGGGGACGTTGATGGTTTCACCAGGGGGAGGATGTAGCCAGGTTCCCCCCTTGCGCACTCACCCCCTCCTTCTGGTATGCGAGCGCGCGTTGTTAGTTGTTAGAGTGAGTTCCTGTTGCTGTGCTGCCTCTGTCAGTAAGAGGCACCTGGAGGTCTGCAACATTGTTGCGGTAGTCAGAGGCAGAGCTGTGAGTCTGGCAGCACAAAGCAGACAGAGAAAAGCGGTTGGTGACTGGAGCTGCTAGGGGAAGGAGGTAGGGTGCAGGGGTCTGTGACTCTCTGCACTAGGCCAGCAAGTCCCCTATGCCCCAGATAGCCCTGAGTCATCCCAGCTGAGTATTGTAGGGACAGGCCCTAGGTTAGGGACCCTGCCCCATTATATATTTGCTAGGAGTGTATCACGGCCATTGCTCGGATTGCTAAGAGGGAGCTGGACTATCTCCACGGAGGTCCAGCTAGCGTGACTGCGGCCTGCTGGCAGCAGACAGACCCTAACTAAGGTAGAGACGGTGCGGAGCTGTACGGTGATATTATCCGCGCTGGAATTCACCCCACGCGTAGGAGGATATCCCGGCGGATCCAACCCCAGTGATATAGCGGCACCCATGGCTGGAGCCCGGGCAGGTAACCTACACCCTCATGTGCACCAACAAGGCCTATCAACAGACATAGTGACTGCGCAGTCACACACACATATTGGTACAGGTTCTGGGTGTGCGAGACATTGGGTTGGTGCACTGGACACGGGGTGGGATCACTCTGGGGAGGTGGTAGCGTCCGCCGTGGCACCTAAAGTGTGGGCACCCGCCGTGGTGC
The DNA here is from genome assembly GCF_040206685.1 of Ascaphus truei. Taxonomy (NCBI): domain Eukaryota; kingdom Metazoa; phylum Chordata; class Amphibia; order Anura; family Ascaphidae; genus Ascaphus; species Ascaphus truei. Next base: position 123,709,976 of record NC_134485.1, on the reverse strand, counting down.
AAGTTAGCGGTAGCATCCGCCGTGATGCCTATGTGTTGATGTTGTATTCATGCTATGCCGGTAGTAAAGGTATTAGTCATTATCAATTCCGTTGTACGTGGTTATTGAATGTCCTGCGAGGAACTACTCCCCCTCTGGTGGGAGCCATCGCAGGTGGAGGCGCTGCACCCATTGTAAGTAGTTATCCATAGTATTGTATTGCCCCAGGTTCCCCGTGGCGGAAGCTCGGCTCTCCTAGTTACAAACCAGGTACAGCACCACCCTGGTCCATAGTCAGATACACCTGCCCACCTAGATCTCACTTAGGGTGGGGGTAGGAGGGCTACATAGCTTAAACTGGGTTCAAAATGTTCCCTTTTTCATTTGCTGATGAATGTACTGTTGGCCTTTTTTTATCCACCATAATTCTATATAAGTAGATCTGCATATATATTTCAGCCCATTATAAGGAGAGCAGAGTGCCAGACAAGGAAGAGGAAGGTGGCTGGTGGTTTCTGAAATTGCAGCAGGCTAAGCAATATTAGCAATTGTATAGGCAGGCATTCAGTAGAAATTGATTAGCCTGCTTCAGAAGGGCAAATACTGCAAGAAACTTGGATTGGAGTCATTACTTCCCTACACCTCAAATATAGACTTTAGCCTCCAGTATTCATGTCTATATGTAGGCAAGAAAATTAAAGGGTGAAGATAATGCCCCATAAAGATTACACATCACACTTACATATAGCGAGTACAGTACATAGCAGAGTCCAGGACAGGAAATATTCCTTGTGAGGAAGCATAGTTTCTGCACTCCTTTTCCTCCTTACATACTTAAAGAAAGGCATTCTGGATCAGTGTTTTTCAACAGGGGTTCCCCCAGCATCTCTAAAGGATTCCTAGCAATTTTCAGGTGATTTGAAAATTGTACAAGATACAGAAGAATGTACAATGCATCTGATCTCAGACTCGCTATTAGAGAGGGTTGCTGTTCCCCTGAATTTCACAATATAATTATAGGGTTAATTAACCTCCAAATAATAGGTGAAAAAACACTGCTGTAGAAAATAGCTGATAGGAATATAAAACCACACAAAAGACTGTCCATTAATAGCAAGTGCATGCCTAAAGCATGGGGATCGGTCAGGCTGAGTTTTGCACGGCACCGGCAGGTGTCACTATTTAAAAAAAAATTCTAAAGCTAAGGGCTGGATAGAGTGACAGGTAAGACTTTTAGCCTTGGGACAGGGAAGAAAAGTCTAACTACACAGCACTAACCTGTTGTCAGAAGTCCTAAGGGTATGACTGCACAGTGCTGGCAGGAAACCTTTAAGGCAAGCCTGCACAACATACGGCCCGTCTGGCCTCTCTGTGCTGCCCGCGATGAGTCCGGCCGGATGCCAGTTAATTAAATAATTTTTTTTAAAAAGATTTAAAAAATGGCGGCGATTCCCCGTGGTCCCGGCGTGCATGCGCAGGTCCCGCTCCCCCCACCCCCCCCCCCTGCTCCCAACGTGGGACGGAGGGGGAAGTAACAGCCAGCTGAGCTCTTCTGCGGCCGCTCCCCCCCCCTGCTCCCAACGTGGGATGGATGGGGAAGTAATAGCCAGCTGAGCTCTTCTGTGGCCACTCCCCTCCCCTGCTCTCAACGTGGATATGTGCAGGGGTGTGATGTGAGGTGCATTGAGGTGAGGTGCAGGGGAGTGAGGTGCAGGGGCGGGTGATGTGAAGGGGGGGTGTGATGTGAAGGGTGGGTGATGTGCAGGAGGGGGTGATGGGAAGGGGGGGATGTGCATGGGAGGTGATGTGCAGGGGAGGTGATGTGCAGGGGAGGTGATGTGAGGTGGAAGGTGTGAGGTGCAGGGGGGGTGATTGGAGGTGCAGTGGGGGTGATGTGAGGTGCAGGGGAGGTGATGTGAAGGGGGGCTGATGTGAAGGGGGTTGATGTGAAGGGGGGTGATGTGAAGGGGGGAGGTTATGTGGTTATGTGCAGGGGAGGTGATGTGCAGGAGGGGGTGATGGGAAGGGGGGGATGTGCATGGGAGGTGATGTGCAGGGGAGGTGATGTGCAGGGGAGGTGATGTGAGGTGGAAGGTGTGAGGTGCAGGGGGGGTGATTGGAGGTGCAGTGGGGGTGATGTGAGGTGCAGGGGAGGTGATGTGAAGGGGGGCTGATGTGAAGGGGGTTGATGTGAAGGGGGGTGATGTGAAGGGGGGAGGTTATGTGGTTATGTGCAGGGGAGGTGATGTGCAGGAGGGGGTGATGTGCAGGAGGGGGTGATGTGCAGAAGGGGGTGATGTGCAGAAGGGGGGTGATGTGAAGGGGGGGTGATGTGAAGGGGGGTGATGTGCAGGGGAGGTGATGTGCAGGGGAGGTGATGTGCAGGGGAAGTGATGTGCAGGGAAGGTGATGTGCAGGGGAGGTGATGTTAGGTGCAGAGGGTGAGGTGCAGGGGAGGTGATGTGAGGTGCAGGGTGGTGATGTGAGGTGCAGGGGGGTGATGTGAGGTGCAAGGGGGGTGATGTGAGGTGCATGGGGGGTGATTGGAGGTGCAGGGGGGGTGATTGGAGGTGCAGGGGGGGTGATTGGTGGTGCAGGGGGGGTGATTGGAGGTGGGGTGATGTGAGGTGCAGGGGGTGAGGTGCAGGGGGTGAGGTGCAGGGGGTCATTGGAGGTGCAGGAGGGGTGATTGGAGGTGCAGGAGGGGTGATTGGAGGTGCAGGGGGTGATTGGAGGTGCAGGGGGGTGATTGGATTTGTACGGGGGTGATTGGAGGTGCAGGGGGGTGATTGGAGGTGCATGGGGGTGATTGGAGGTGCAGGGGGGGTGATTGGAGGTGCAGGGGGGGTGATTGGTGGTGCAGGGGGGTGATTGGAGGTTAGGTGATGTGAGGTGCAGGGGGTGAGGTGCAGGGGGTGAGGTGCAGGGGGGTCATTGGAGGTGCAGGAGGGGTGATTGGAGGTGCAGGGGGTGATTGGAGGTGCAGGGGGGGTGATTGGATTTGTAGGGGGTGATTGGAGGTGAAGGAGGGTGATTGGAGATGCAAGGGGGGAGAATGATGTGAGGTGCAGGGGGAGAGTGATGTGAGGTGCAGGGGGGGAGAGTGATGTGAGGTGCATGGGGGGAGAATGATGTGAGGTGCAGGGGGGGTGGGATGTGTGTGGAGTGCAGGAGGGTATTATGTGTTTTATGTGGAGAGGGAGTATTATGTGTGGGTGAGGGGGAGAGATGAGGGTATGAGAGATAGATGGGGAGTATCGCAAAGGTTGATAGTGAGGGGTTCTGGGGGAGATATGAGGATGATGATGAGGGGTGCTGGGGGAGATATATGAGGATGATGATGAGAGGTGCTGGAGGAGAAATGATGGGAGAAATGATCATGATGATGATTTTACCCGTGTGGCCCAAATTTTTTTCCTTGGAGCAGTTCGGCCCTTCTCGCTTTACGAGTTGTGCAGGCCTGCTTTAGGGCTTTCCAAGCTGCTGACAACATACAGAAGTGCGGGTTGACCAGTGTATGGGAGGAACAACTATTGAATGGCATCAAGAGCCAAAAGGTAAAGGCAAATGGGAGGGATAGAAATACAGTAATGGACACCAGAAAAGGTAGACATGAGAGACCGCTAAATTATGAGACTTTTAAGGGCAGTTTAGCAGGCAGCATGCTGAACTAAAGAAGCATTATGTAACACAGTATGAAAAAAGGCATACAGTACATACAAACCAGATTTACAGTAGGAAGGCAGAATGAAATCTGAAGGATCCTTTTGCAACAGGATCCCAGCATGAGCAATCTGCATGATTGGATAAATAGCATCAGACCAATGGATTACTAATTTTTAAATAGTTACCCGGCTAGCCCTGGGAAGGGCACCTAAGGCTTTGTCCATAGTGCAAGCTACGGTGCGAGCTATGTAGCTTGCGCCGAAACAAACACTAGGATGGCAATGTAGTTGTGCATAGAGTGCGCGCTAGCGCGTGCACATGCGCTACAAGGAGAGCAATACAAACAAGTTTGTTTTTCAAGCGCGATGCCAGAACGCCTGAGAGCATGGAAGCTAGCGTGTTCCACTATGATTGAAGCTTTTAGCTGCGGGCAGGCAGGGAGCAGAGCGCGCTGGCACTCGTGCACGGTGACATCACGAGCTCTGCTCGGTTGGGCCATTTGTGGCTGGCTAGGTGCGCAGGGAGAGCATGTTCGGGGGCACTGCAATGACATCACAGAGCTGGTTCGCCCTCAATTGGGAAACCGCTTATGTGACGCGCTAGTGAGCAGCAAATTCAAATGTGCTTGCTTCTGCAAGCAGCTAAGCGCCGCGCATGCGCTCGCTCATGCTGGCCACTCACATTGCAACAATGTGTTTCATCGTGGCCAGGGTGAGCGTGCCTGCCCGCTGAGCGCCACCCTGGACAAGGCCTTAGACTTTATAGGCCGGGAGCCTACTGAAATCCATAAGCTCCCTGCAGGGAAGCACACAGAAAGCTTGGACCAGACCCTACACAACGAATACAGGCTTTCTATGTTTCTATGGTAAACATGTTTTGGAGGGTTTAATGATATATACCTAATCTCTTTAATGATAAGATTGTTTGTGTCTTGTATCAAAATGCAAATTGCCAATTTTTCTTTGTTCTTTTTTTGTGTAAATTAATGATTAACAAACCAGCTACAGATGGCAGACAATACGTATCTACTAACAATAAATTCCACATTCTCTGGTGAAAATCAAAACATTTATTTAGACACAAATAAGCAACATTTTCAATATAACTGTGACTGAATATGTATAAATAGGCTAATTACATAGATTTTTTTTGCTTGCAATGTGACATTGCCTTTTCAAATACACAATTGGGAAACACATCAGGTAGGAGACCTGACACAATGGGTAATATTCGCCAAAGCCACAAACATTTTAATGCACGCAACGTGTTAACAAAATGTCATAATTTTGAGACTGGATTCTTATAGAATAAGAAACTTTACAGAATTGCAAGCTGAATTAGTATTTCATCCTCCTTTTCAATGGGTTACACAGCTGTTGTAACCTTTCCACTTTATGTTTTGATAGTTCATATCATATCGAAGCCATTCATAATTTTAAACTACTGTATCTCCAAATCTGCAAAGCAATTGGAGCACTGCAGAAGCCAAAAAAAACATCGTAAGTCATTTGATTCGACTGGACCTTTTCGGACTTATTTAATAAGCAATTCTGTTAGTATAACATGTGGATATATAGCTCTATGCCCTCAAAACTTGTAGGTGACTTTGTGGTCATTACTAAAAGCAAATATACTTGCATACAAATGATTCCGTGATCATTATAAAGAGCAAATATACTTTGATACATAGGTTTACAGAAAACAAGTCTGCATTTTGGGAAACGGTTATTTTTTATACACTCAAACAAATAGATCTCAATACTGCACGAATTTGACAAAATCATAAAAAATATCTACTTAAGGGAACAATTTAAAAAAAATTATATACTAGTTAGTTATTTATCATTTGTCCATATGAGAAAAAATGGTGAAAATGTTAAAAAATATATCTATGCTTTAAAGGCATTTATGTTTCACCAGTGGGAACATCTGACATTTGTATTTTGTGCTATTCTATGTTAAATATGAATGTGCTCTTTGATTAATGACTGGTCATCAATTAAAAATTTACTTTTAACATGTTCTGTTGCTGTCCATCAGTGAGAATGGAATACAGGATGATGGTGTATTCTTTTAGAACTTATTATCAGTCTGTGGTTTTCTTATTTTCTGGTGACATCAGCTCCAGAAAGAACATATCTTGAACTCTGTGTTCCATCTTCACTGTGCAGGAGCTGAATGCTTAAAAATGACTTTAACCAATAATCTGAGCAAATATACCCTAAATGTCACAGAACAGACAAACACAAGCAAGTAGAAGGCCTCATTTTTACAAAATGACTTATCACCGGAGATCCACTTTGAAATAAATGTATCTCTCTGGGAAAGAGTGATTTGGAGAAATTTGCGTTTTCCATTTCCATTTTTTTAAATAACCAGGTTGTTTTTGCTTCCATTTTTTCTTTTATATAACCACTATTTATTTTTCTTGATTCATAACTACAATTCAGTCTGCTGTGTATTGCCTTGATATAAAAATAGTTAAGAGAGCAATTTGTTGGCAGTGGATAGAGAATGTTGTTTTTATAAACTCTACAAATAAAAATAATCTGCAGCAAATAATGATTTTGTGAATTTGTATACAGTTCCAGATGAAAAATAAATAAATATATACACTGTTGGAAAAAAAACTAATACAAATTAAGTTAAAAAATATATATATATATATATATATATATATATATATATATATATATATATATATATTAACTTAATTTGTATTTGGAGTTATATATATATATCTACATAGACAGTCAATAAAATATAACATTGACTCTAAAGTGTTGTCATGTTGGTGTCAAGAGGCACGTTTCTCTATCTACCCTGTGAACTGTAGGAAGGTTACTTCTCCTGATTAGATGTTTGCATTTTGCAATTTGAAGGGGGAAATTGGCAATAAAGGAGGAGGTCATTAACATGGATCTACAATCTTTATGCGTAGGTAATATTAGCACTGCTCTAAGTTGCAGCATGTTCATTTTCATGAATGTTCTCATAAATTAACTGTTCATTTAGGGTTTATGTACATATCTCAATATCCTGCAATATAGTGATTAGAACAAATAATATTGCAATTTGTTGCCAACATGAAGTTTAAGATAACAGAAATCTGAATTTGCAGATAAAATTGTGTTATTTTTGGTTACATACTTCTCAATGAGTCTCATTTATTGGCTGTTGTGGTTAGCTGTACCAATTTTGGCCATCGACACTTCATTGGTGAAAATCTGCTGAACTACGGCTCCCGGTAACAAAACATCAGTTAGTTTGCGGAAGCAACTGCTATTTTAATTATTTATTCAATGGCTTGGTATTGTATTATTCAAGTCGTTTCTTTCATTTGTTTATGTCCTTTATGAAGTTTTGCTTGTTTTTTTCCTGCTGATTGCTAACATAAAACATTGACAACTCATAGTTTCATTGTCTTTTTTATATCAGCTGAAATTCAGAACCTTCAGCTAATTACAGCAGTCGTGGAATTCCTGACATTCTTCCTCTATCTATAAATTCTGATGACAAATTTAGTGCATGTAATATTTAAAATTATACTGTACACACAGATGCTAAAAGAAAAAGAAAACACTTTCATCCTAAAGATTTTAGAACCTCTCATGGTGTGTGTGTGTGTGTGTGTGTGTGTGTGTGTGTGTGTGTGTGTGTGTGTGTGTGTGTGTGTGTGTGTGTGTGTGTGTGTGTGTGTGTGTGTGTGTGTGTGTGTGTGTGTGTGTGTGTGTGTGTGTGTGTGTGTGTGTGTGTGTGTGTGTATACTGTATACACACACACACACACATTTTATGTACATGTATAAACATGTCAATCTATATTTGTTAAAGAATATCTATTTTGCTTTTCATTTTAATATGCAATTAACAACAAAAGAGAACATTGTACAGACAAGATTGCAATTTCGTTTCTTGCAAGATTTAAACCCGGAAGAAAAAAACTAAAAATAAGGAGGCAACAGACAGAAAAAAAATCTTTGCATTATGGCCAACATAACAGCTCCATCTAGTGCATTTTTTGGAAAAATGTATCTTAATGCACCTGTGATCTTAGACCTAATTATTGCCCATAAACCTACAAAGTAAAGCTGTCAAGGGATGAGATTTGGGATTTTGTCTGCCACAAAAACAAATATTTGTATTTGAAAAGTTCTGGTTAATAAAAGTAAGACTCTACTAAAGTCTATGGCCTAGATGCACAAAGTTCCTTTTTTGCCTATTTAATGTAACGTTAATCAAAATTAACGTTATGTTAACCCTTATGCACTAAAGATAATAACGTTACGTTAACCACTGAAATAACGTATCGATATACATTTCTATGGATAGCTTAATCATATGCAAATAAGATGCTAATTAACTGTCAACCGAACATCGCAGATGCACTAAAATCCATTTATGTTAGAACAGGGAAATAATGCTTTGATAAATAGGTTACACCATCTCATGTTCCTCATCTCCACTACGTCGTGTTTTCATGGCAACGCGGCACCATGTGATATTGTGTAATTTGCATCATTTGACTTAGCGTTGTCATGGTGACACATGTCGTCACAAGCAGAAGATGCCAGAGATGAGGAGCAAGAGAAGAAGGTAAGGGGCCCCCTGATCTCCCCCTGCATTCAGTTTAAATGTTGTGGGGACGTGCATCAGGCCTCTGTAAGTGCTGGTCTTGGTGCAACTGCACCGATGACACTGCCATCAACCCAGCCCTGCTTGTTATTATTCCCAGCCAGACCATGATTTTCATAATGTTATTTCATAGAATTCCCTATTAAGGCAAATACATGTTAAAGTTAAAATTAACAGTGGTACCCTAATATTTTCATTTGGTCTGGCATTTAGCACTTTCTATTAAAATAATTGTCAGGCCAAGATATATATTATAAATAATATAACATTAATAATTTTTGGAACATGGTAGCGCACGTTAAATTTTTCCTAAATGTGTCTCAGCGCTATTAACGTACCCACTAATGAATTTATCGCTACGATGCTGATTTTGGTGATGGATGTTGTTTTTGCATATAATTAGCTTAGTGAATAACCGGTAAACTCAATGAAAATAATTTAGTTAACTTTGCCCTGATTTAACAGAACTTAGTGGACCTGGTCTTATGGGAGTTATTTGTTATTATTTGTGCCAACTGGAGCACTATCGCACCGAAACTCCTATTGAAGTCAATAGGAGTGTTCCGCCGAAAGTTTCCTGATTCTGCACTATTGCAGGTTAATGTATGACCACTGATGCTAAAAATGTGTGAGACTCAATTTAAATAAATTACACTTTAAAGCCCTGTTTTTTCAGTGAAAACAGAATGACAGGATGTTCTGTAAAGCCCATCCATATTTCAAGGGACAACTCCTAATAATATTGCAATGTTACATATTTTGGGGAATACATATATATATATATATATATATATATATATATATATATATATATATATATATATATATATATATATATATATATATATATATATATATATATACACACACACACACACAATAAAACAGAGGGGCAGCTGGCACTCCCATCAATGTGAAATTTTATGGTGCCTGTCCTATAGAAATAAACAGAGAAAGCAGTCATCCCTAGCAAGGGAAGACAAAGGACAGCACTCAAGGATAAATGGCAACAAAAAAACCTGTATTCAGATGGTACAGCACAAACAAGAAAAACGTTTCGGTCCTTGTAAGACCTTCCTCAGGGTAGTGCTAGAGAACACTGGCCAGTGGATACCTTATATACCTAAACCCACACCAAGTGAAAGCAATCTGGATAGCTAATTAGTCCCATGATCAATCCCATAGTGTCAGGAGTCGCATTACAGCCGTCATAAGATCAGCTGTGTGGAAGGAAGCATCAAACAGTGTACATGCTCTTGCTGCTGATGGCAACTTGGAGTGCCGTTGGGTCGCGTCCTGTGTTGCCTTGGCAACGCGCTGCATGAATCACGGCACCAAAGTGCTTTGGAGGATACTTCACAGCGTCATTTGGAGCGTATGCGCAGCCCGGACAGTCAGAGCAACGTGGGACGCCTTCTTGCTCTTTGTTAGCAATTCATTCTCTCTCTCTCTCTCTCTCTCTCTCTCTCTATCTCTCTCTCTCTCTCTCTCTCTCGTGTTTTAAGAAAAAATGAGACACCTTTTATTTTTCTGCGTACAGAAAAAGCTCTCAATTTTTATGAAAATGTTAGCAATTAAATGTCTGTTACAGTAAATTATTACATTTAAGAATTGTCTGACAATAGAATAAATATTGTTTGGCATTGGTGACAGCACGATGACCTCATCAAGTGCATAGTTACAAAATGGTTTCTAGTGAAGAAGATACACATGTTATAAATGCTTGAGACATAGCAAGAATTATGGGCCAAAATACTTACATAAAATGTTTCGCGATAAAGGATGGTCACTAAGAGGACTGAAAAAATGAATTCGGAACACAGTGTATTATACAAGAGGGGGAGCAGTTGGATCAACACGCTATCGATGCAATGAGAGAGGTGTTCATCGTAGGGTGTGTGTTTCAGCAGGAGGACATTTTGAACACACACTTTGCACTATATTTTGAACTCAAACTTTATGTAACAGTGTTTCCCACCCTCCCACCCTCTGGGAGAACCCCCTGTTACCAGGTGTATGGTGCATGTTACCTGTTGGTTCACCAGAGGCTGAGGTGTCTGCCAATTGTTGTGGGGACTACAGGACATGCTTCTGGGGTATATACCTGACATTTACTCCATGGTACACAGTGCCTCCATCTGTCGTAAGCTCCAGATGTATTGAGGCAATCTCCTACAGTAGAAACGGTTACCTCTCCCCCCAGTAAGATCACACACCAGGAAGGAGGTATATTGAACTGGAACTGATTTATTCCTGTACACTCACAGCACACGGCAGTTCTCTGTCCTGGTCTCCAGACTTAGAATTGTCCCTGGACCTTCACTACAGGTCAAGGGCCCCCGCAGCAGTCCCTGCTTTTTCCCAGCCCTCTAGCAGGGCCAGGGAAAGGGTAATCATTCACTATTCCCCTTAGGGAAGAAGACTAGTGCCTGCCAGAGCACAGTAGCCTGCGTGATACCTTGTCTCTCTCAATGGTAGAGACACTGCTGAATTTGGGGTTGCACCTTTCTTAAGAACATTTGGGGGAAGGTACTAGGTCTGAACCCAGGATTGGGCAGAACACAGACCTAGTCACACCTCCTCCCCTGTCACTCAAGGGACTGACTGTGTGGGGAAAACCCATGATTAGTACTGGCACTGCCTGCCTTTACCAGGACTTGCATGCCAGTGAGGGCAGAATGGTAGCCAGAAACCAGTCATGGCTACACTTATAATAATCTTAGTGTTTTACAGTAGATTAGATTACAACAGTTTAACCCATTTATGAGCTACAAAGGAAAAACTCCTATGTCTCACTTAATGAACATGAACTACCGCAGTGTATCTGGTACTTGTTGACATAATACAGTGACAACAATATACAGTAGTTTACATCAGTTGATTGTCTACATTGTACTTCTTATATAGTGTTAATCTACATAACAGACCTATAATTGTGCAAATTTTCATGGGGATTGAGCGAGAAATATATAAGATATGATGAAAAATGAAAGGGTCCCTTTTTCCTGAACATGGTACATATATACATCTAACAAACATAATTGTAAATTTACTAGTAAAATATGTAGCCAGGTCAGCTGATGGCTCCTATTCTGCCCTTGTGCTGGCAGTAAACCCTGGTACAATAAGGTTTCCAGTAGTTGATATGGGGATTTCCCCCTCTGAGGAGCTGCATTTGAGTGACAGCGGGAGGTGGTGACATCAGGCCTGGCATGACCAATAATGAGCCAGACCTGGTGCCCTCCTCCTAGCAGTACTTAAGCCAGGGATGCCCTAAATTCAGGAGTGTCTCTACCCACTTGAGAGGGGCAGGTCACACCGCCAACAGCCTGAATATTGGGCCTACTCTAGTCCTCTCCCTCCGGGGGAGAGTGAGTGTGTACCATACCTCTGCCTCTGCTAGAGGGGTAGGGAATAGCTGGGACTGCTGTGGGTGCCCTTGGCCTGTAGTGAATGTCCGGGGACCATCCTTCAGTGATAGCTGAGAGACTGTATCAGGCCGAACTGCCCCAATCAAGCCCTAAAGTTTTCCTCACCAGAACATTTAGAAACTTTAACCCACAGCAGTTTCTAGCTTACCTTACCAACTGCCCTTGGCACAGAATCGATTTAATTCCCGACCCTGATTCTGCGCTCGACTATTTCCAATCCAAGTTCTTAAAACTCTGTGATGCTCCACTATGCAGAATAAGGGTACGTGGTGCCCACCTTCCATGGGTTACACCAGACCTTATAGCACTCTACCAGTTCAGGGATGCCTTGTGGAAAAGCTACAAAGTATCTGACACTACCAATGATCTCAATCACTACAGATGCCTGCAGAACATGTGCACAAGGCAAACAAGGCATGCAAAAGCACAATATTACTCTGACAATCTCCACCAGAATACATCAAACCCAGTTAACTTCTGGAAGGTTATCAACAATATATTCCAGCCTTCTAACCATCAACATCCAAGTAATATCACTAAGGGTGATATTACTCTGACAAACCCCACTGACATTGCAAATGCATTCAATGATTACTTTGTGAGGTGTGCTACTAACTTATTAGCGAAACGCAACACAAACCACAAACCTGAATCTCATCCTGGGAGAACCCATATAGCCCCACCCCCTCCCAACACTGCCCACAATTTTCAATTTGGCCCAGTATCCAAAGGGGAGATTACACAGGCACTCCTGAAATTAAAACTAAGCAGCCAATGTGGACCTGACTTGCTATAATCTAGGTTCCTAAATCTTGGTGCCCCAGCAATTGCCAAACCAATTGCTTCCATAGTCAACTCTATCCTGTCTGCAAGCCATATCCCTAAGACCTGGAAAACTGCCACAGTTGTCCCAATCTTCAAAAGTGAGGACAAAAACACTGTCTCAAAATACAGGCCAATCTCCCTTCTCCCAATCCTTTCTAAAGTCATGGTAAAATGTGTCCACTCCCAATTAAGCGATTACTATACCAAGACAAATTTCCCAAGCCAATTCCAATCTGGCTTTCGCCCCAAACACTCTACTGTAACTACCCTGCTAAAAGTTTGCAATGAAATCCAGTGTGGAATGGAACGGGGTCAACTCACTGGTGCAATATTCCTAGATTTTGCAAAGGCTTTTGATACTGTTAATCATGCTATGCTGCTTAACAAACTCCAGAGCTCTGGAACAGGTAAGCATGCTTTAAACTGGTTTCAGTCCTACCGTATGCAGGTGACACGATCTTATATGCACACAGTCATAGCCTCTCGACCTTCAACACATACTTCAGTCTGACTTTTTGAGACTCGAAAACTGGATTTCCCAAAACTAACTGTTTTTAAACACTGACAAGACTGTAACAATGGTATTTGGGACCAAGACTACATTTTAAAAGCTTCCAGTGACTGAGCTCCAGATTAGAACCAATGCTAACACCACCCTAACTCCTGTTACTGGGCATATGGTTTTACTCCCACTTAACATTCGGAATGCACATTGATACCCTGACATCCAAAACCTATGCCAACTAGGTGTACTTTACAGGAACAAAGCCTCCCGAAGCCTGCTGGTCAGAAAGCGTATCGCACAGCAGATGCTAATGCCAATTATAGACTATGGAGATATAGTATATGGCTCGGCACCTCAAACCCACCTTAGCAAACTTGACACCCTCTACAATTCAATTTGTCATTTTGTTCTCCAATGCAACTACAACACACATCACTGTGAAATGCTCAAAGAACTAGATTGGTCATCACTCGAGTTTAGGCGCAAAGTTCACATTTCCTGTCTTGCCTTCAAATACTTTCTGGGCAAGCTACCCATCAATCTGAACAAGCTCCTCACCCCTACCACATGCAGCACTTATCATCTGAGATCAGACTCCAAAAGACTGTTCATGGTCCCAAGGCTCAACAAAGTATCTGGCCGCTCCTCCTTCTCTTACCGTGCACCCCAAAACTGGAACAACCTACCAGAGACTCTCACATCCACCACCAGTTTAAGTTCTTTCAAAACTAAGGCTGTCTCACATTTTAATCTGGTCTGTAACTGTTACATACGCCTATAATATACATCTTCTCTAACTGTGCATGCAATGTATTGTATATAATGTATACCCTGTTCATTTATGTAACTATATTTTTAACCATGTATTATTTGTCATATTAACTATGTCCAGGACATACTTGAAAACGAGAGGTAACTCTCAATGTATTACTTCCTGTTAAACATTTTATAAATAAATACATTGTTATTGTGCTGTACAGTGAGGACAATAAACTATTCCTGTTGTTATACCTCCTGCCTTGTGTGTGACCTTTCTGGGGGGAGAGGTAATCGTTCTACCATGGGAGATCACCTTCAGTTCCCTGGAGCCTATGGCAGATGGAGGCGCTGCACTGCTAAAAAATATGTAGGGTATGAACCCCAGAAGCCTAGTCCTTTGTCCCCAATACCATGACTCGGCCCTCCTGTTACCAGCAGGTATCATGCACCACACGATCAGTAATGGCCAAATCTCCCACCTGGTGGGGGAAACACTGTTACACAGTTATATGCCAATACCTCAGTTTTCATTGCACCCCTGAAGACCTCTTATTGAACCAAAAGGTTCCATAGGCTAAAAAACAATCAAAGTTGATCACAATGATCCTTATTCATCAGGGCAAAAGTAGTGCAATTCTGGGGCACAACAATTGCACAAGATTTACAAAAGAAAAAAAAAATCATATTACTTTTAATATCCTCCAAACACCAGGGGAGTGATGACAGAGTGCCACGTAAAAAAGAAAATCACATAACAAAAAATATGTAAAAAGTGCAAATAAGAGGCTATAAATTTCCTACTCACAATGGAGCAGGATAAATACGCAGTAATCTAACCAGTGTAACAGTGGTTTCTGGATGTTGTGATGTATATGGTCTTGGATCTCAAAGACACAAAAAATAGCCAGTATAAACCGGAAGTGACGCCAGGTGGTGCTGATGGACGCAGAGGGAATCAGAAGAGTTTGGGACACGGCAGCGGTGAGATCGCGACTTACTGCATACCATCATAGCTTGCTATACCATGCTCTCCGATCACTGAAAATGCTTAAGCCTCCATTTGTGAGTGTATGTTTTAATATATCATTTTAAAGTTGATCTGCACCTTGGCTCTTTTTTCTTGTCTTTGAGATCCAAGACTATATACATCACAACATCCAGAAACCACTGTGAACTGGATGTATTACTGCTTATTTATCCTGCTCCATTGTGCGTAGAAAATTAATAGACTCATTTGCACTTTTTACATATTTTTGGCATTATTGCATGTGATTTTCTTTATTGCATAGCACTCAATCATCGCTCCCCTGGTGTTTGAGGGATATTCGTTTGGAAAGATTTGGGAATAGTCTTTTAAGGTTTGAGTGAGATTTTTTTGCCTCTTTATTATACACTTGTAGCCCCTGTAAGTAAAAGCGGGCTGCTTATCCTTCTCCTACTGGAGTAAGCCCTGGTAAGGGCAGGCGCCAGTAGTAACCATGGGTTTTCCCCCCTCACCAAGCCCTGCCTGGAGTGATAGAGGTAGGCCCCTGACTCTGTAGCAGGCCTGAGACAGAGGGGAGGTTCTGCTGACATCACAAGGGGCAGGGCTGGATCTATTTAGTGGGCTGTCCTGTGTGTGTCTGTCAGTTCTGGAAGGTGTTCCTTCTGAGAGTTTCGCCTGTGAGGAGGAGAGGCTGTCAGTCTGTGGAGTTGGAGTGTCTGGCTGGTGTGTCAGAATCTGGAGAGGAGAGTGGCAGTTCTGTATGGTGACAGGAGAAGCCATGCTGAGAGTGAGAACGGTGCTTGGGAGAGATACTCAGAGTCCCTCTGAGTAGAGTGGACAGAACTATAGAGGTGGACCAATGCCCTCACACTGCTCAGGGGGTGAGGGGAAGAACATCCAGCCTCACCCAGAGGATATACTCTTGGGGTGGAGGCAGGGGTATTGAGGCCCCATCCAGACCATCCTGCCGGGATACAGTCTGGAGGAGAAAGAGGGAGGAAGAGACCTTGTTCATATGTGGAAGTACTGCTGCTAATGAACTGCTGCTGTGTATGAGCGGAGAGACAAGAAAGACATTACTGTTTTATACATAGAGACTGTGTGAGAGCTGGATCATTCGCCGTGGGACCAGGGTTTTCTCTGTAAGGGTCATATCCCACATCCCTGGGACTTATGGAGATGGAGGCGCTGCACCACAACCACTAAAGAATGGAGGCATATACCCCAGAAGCCTGGCCCTGTTATCCCTCACACCAACGCGGGAGACTCAAGCCCTCATGTTACAAGCAGGTATGCACCACCATACACATGTAGCCAGCCCTCATAGAGGCATGATCTGTGTCTGGGGGTGGGGAACATAGGCTACACACTTTATTCACTTTATGTATGGTACTTGGTGTTTATACTGTATATATTCTAATCACACTCTATTGTATACCTTCACTGATTACACTTGATATATTTATACTGGCTAAGGAAGTGTTCGAGCGGCATTCAGTGTTTTTTGTATTGTACTATCAATATACAGTCATGTGAAAAAGAAAGTACACCCTTATTGAATTCTATGGCTTTACATATCAGGACATAATAACAATCATCTGTTCCTTAGCAGGTCTTAAAATTAGGTAAATACAAGCTCAGATGAACAACAACACATGACATATTACACCGTGTCATGATTTATTTAACAAAAATAAAGCCAAAATGGAGAAGCCATGTGTGAAAAACTAAGTATACCTTATGATTCAATTGCTTGTAGAACCACCTTTAGCAGCAATAACTTGAAGTAATCGTTTTCTGTATGACTTTATCAGTCTCTCACATCGTTGTGGAGGAATTTTGGACCACTCTTCTTTACAACGTTGCTTCAGTTCATTGAGGTTAGCGGGCATTTGTTTATGCATAGCTCTCTTACGGTCCCGTCACAGCATTTCAATCGGGTTGAGGTCTGGACTTTGACTGGGCCATTGCAACACCTTGAATCTTTTCTTATTCAGCTATTCTGTTGTAGATTTGCTGGTGTGCTTGGGATCATTGTCCTGTTGCATGACCCAATTTCGGCAAAGTTTTAGCTGTCGGACAGATGGCCTCACATTTGACTCTAGAATACTTTGGTATACAGAGGAGTTCATGGTCGACTCAATGACTGCAAGGTCCCCAGGTCCTGTGGCTGCAAAACAAGCCCAAATCATCACCCCTCCACCACCGTGGTTGACAGTAGGTATGAGGTGTTTATGCTGATATGTTGTGTTTGTTTTTCGCCAAACCTGGCACTGTGCATTATGGCCAAACTCCTTCACTTCGGTTTCATCTGTCCAAAGGACATTGTTCCAGAAGTATTGTGGTTTGTTCAGATGCAACTTTGCAAACCTAAGCCGTGCTGCCATGTTCTTTTAAGAGAGAAGAGGCTTTCTCCTGGCGACACTTACAAATAAACCAGTCTTTTTCTAATTGTACTGTCATGACATTTAACATTTAACATGCTAACTGAGGCCTGTAGAGTCTGAAATGTAACTCTTGGGTATTTTGCAATTTCTCTAAGTATTGCATTATCTGACCTTGGGGTGAATTTACTGGGATGTCCACTCCTGTGAAGATTGGCAATTGTCTTGAATGTTTTCCACTTTTAAATAATCTTTCTCACTGTAGAATGATGGACTTTAAATTGTTTGGAAATGGCCTTATAACCCTTCCCAGATTGATGGGCAGCAACAATTGCTTCTCTAAGATCATAGCTGATGTCTTTCCTCCTTGGCATTGTGTTAACACACACCTGAATGCTCCAGACCAGCAAACTGCTAAAACTTCGGCTTTTATAGAAGTGGTCACACTTGCTGATGATCAATTAATCAAGGACATTTAATTAGCAGCACCTGTCTGCTACTTAGCATCTTAATTCCTATGGAAGCAGTAAGGGTATACTTAGTTTTTCACACATAGCTTTTCCATTTTGGCTTTATTTTTGTTAAATAAATCATGACACGGTGTAATATGTCATGTGTTGTTGTTCATCTGAGCTTGTATTTACCTATTTTTTAGACCTGCTAAGGAACAGATGATTGTTATTATGTCATGATATGTAAAACCATAGAATTCAAAGAGGGTGTACTTTCTTTTTCACATGACTGTATATTGCTTTCAATTATTTATATATCTATGGATTTTTTTTGCCCTAGAATTGCACCACATTTGCCTTGGTACATACATTCCAAGATGTTTTCAGCCTCTTAAACCCCATTCTTAGAATCAAGCATTAAATTAACATGTCATAAACTTCGGCTAAGTTTGCAATACATAGGGAATCATTTATGAAAGTCTCCTTGCTTCAAAACTGGGGCCAAAATATGCACACAATTTATCTAGAAAAATGTTTCCCATTGAAACCAATATGATTTTTCTCTTTGATAAATCTGGTGCATTACTTCTACACCAGTTTTGCCCCAAATCTGTTGCCAGGGGTACTGATCAATAGTCTGCTTGTTGTCTTGTGTTAGAACTGTCTTCAACCATTAACATATGCACTAACAACTGGAAAGTACAGCCCCTGTAGTTGCCCACAAATTGTTATTTATATTGACCTTGAAGGCAAACAATAGGTTGATAAAAAAATATTTATTTGGAGAGATTTGGCTTTTTTAAGCAAAGATAAAACAGTGGATGCTTAAAGTTTATATTTTGTACAATGTTTATGAAGTCGCATGGTGAAGTGAATTAACTTAAATTGCTGTTGTATAGTTGTTTAACATTGTTTCTATTGATAACCTGTCAAAGAGCATGTTTTTTAATTAACACTTCTGTTTTGGTTTCTTTATAGATATGTGAGCATTAAAAATATTTTAAGGATAGGTTCAGGCGCGTTCTCCTTTGGGGGGCAGAGACTAGATGACAAATAGCGACGAACAGGTAGTTGACAGCCCCCCGCGTAGCAGCCCCCCGCGTAGCAGCCCCCCAAAACAAAACAAAACAATGGGGAAAACTCTGTACGCTTGAGATAGAAGCAAGGAGTGCTAACCAGGAAGACAGGAAGCCCGAAAGAGAAAACACGTCATCAGGAATATCCGGAGAGGACCGCCCCTCCCTCCCCCCCGGTTCCCACTCTGTCCCCCCTCCCTGCCCCCCTCCCCCCCTCCCCTCCCCTGTCTGCCATCTGGTTTGTCTTGTCTGTTCTATCTGTGCTGTCCATGTTTTGTACGGTTGCAGTTAACGTTGCCTTATGTATGTTTAAAAACATTATTGGGGGGAAGTAACACAATGGGATGTGTACAATGTACGAATATGTGACCCCAATAAAAAAAAAAATTGACGTTGAAGTTTTTTTTATATATTTTAAGGTACAATGTATAATTTAAACTTGAATGAAAACCACTTATTTGTTGAATTTGCCCGTGTATGTAAATGTGTGTGAGACTCAACATTTCTTTGTTAGCACTTTGTAGACATCTGATTGCATATTTTAGGGGGTTTCTGTACTGTATAAAGAGATTCAATTTTTCTTATTAAACATTCAAATTTCACTGCAAAAACATGACAGTTTTTGGTTAAATATGAATAAAAAAGTGAATGCTGACGTCTAGAAGTATTTGATTTTCTCCGCACAAAAAAAAAACTTTTCTGTAGAAATCTCAACTTTAATCTGGCTAAATGTAACAATTCAAAGTGAGGTCAGTGGACTTGCTTTCATTTACCAGAATGGTACCACTGGCCTTATGTGGTTTCCATGGTGATTGTGCTAGTTTCATTCTCTGTAATGTAATGGATTTCCTTCCTACTGTAGCAGTGGTTTTGAACTATTTCCGAGCAAAGAGGCATTAGGATTGTCAGGTGCATCCCCTTTTTCACCAGTGGGGTAGAGAGCCAATTAAGAAATAGGTCTTAAACAACTAGCTCGGTAACAGAGATTTGTTTGGGGTTTTTTAACCCTGTTGTTATACCCCGTTTATGAATTTTAGTATTCGAGTAGCAAATAATATATTGCAACACATTCATATTCCTGAACCAACCTAATGCAAAATGTAGATTGGATTGACATCCAGGGGTCAATTGGCAAAACTAGCAACAAAGTAGTAACTCAAACTTTTTCTTCCTTCTCCTTCATTCTTGTTCAAACACATGAGCCGATGAAATGATGCTTAAGGTCGATGACAAAAAATAAAACATCATGGTGGTAGCCATCTTAAATCTAGTATTGTGTTCAATGCTTTACATGTCATTGCTTAGTAAATGTAACTTTTCAATTTACATTTATATGCTCTGTACATTGGCTGTAACCTTTTGCTATGATGCACCACTATGGACCATATTTACCAAAATGCGTTACTCCCTAAGAACCTTCCAATTGACAACATCACAGTTTAATGAATAACCACATAGCCTAAAATTAAAAAGTTTTCATTTTATAAATGGCTAATGTATTTGCATTTTTGTATAGCTAAAAAATGTACAGCATTTTGTAATTTCCCCCCAAAATTTGAATATTTTATTTTTGGGGGTGCAAATTCACCATAAAATGAAGGTCACCTTCCACATTTTTATATATCAAATGTCATCGCAAACTGGACCACGTGCAAACTTTTCAAATATCCCTTCCCAAAATATGTATAAAATATTTGTATTTGGACTAACATAATTTATATTTAAGAAAGACACTGTGAGTTATTTATCAAAGTCAAGCTGCTGCCAAACTAAAGCACAAAAATGTTCAAAAAGCAATGGGTTTTTGTTCTCTAATAAATCTGGTACTGTTTTCTCGCAGCAATTTGATAGCTAGGTGACTAATAAATTATCCCCATGCTCAGTTACTAAGCAAGTAGTGACTTTCTCACGCAACATTTTGGAGGAATTATAATTTTAATAGTGCAGCAAATTAATGCAAGCAGAAATTTGGTATGTATCAATTTATTTAAGATTGACTCTCAACACAAATAAGGGTGAATGCTTCTTTAATGACTGCAATTTGCAAATGGGCTGATGTTTTCTGCTGGTGCTTTGCCTGCCAAAGTCATTTTCTCTCATTCCAGTCTCTTAAGTAAATCTCAAAACGCAGCACCTGAACATGCCATTGATCAGCTGCTAGTCCAATTACCCCTGTGGAAAAGCAGCCTGTCTCTTAAGCTTTAGGCCGGAACTGAATCCAATTCTCATTGAATCTGACAAATATCAGTGCAGCATTACATTCGATTCTAAGAAAGAGATTGTACACTTCCATTCAACATACATATGCAAGTTGCGATAACCTTAATGCAGTCAGGCCAATTCATTTTATATGTCTTGCTATGCCTGACCCTCCAGCTGTACTATTTTGGCCGGTACAGTACCGTTTTTGGGCATACTATTAGCCAACAAGCACTGTACCTGCTTGTATCTGTTACCTTGCTCCGTCCCTGCTGCTGCACAACATAGTTACATAGTTACTTAGTTAAATAGTAGATGAGGTTGAAAAAAGACATGCGTCAATCAAGTTCAACCTATGCTAAATTTAGACAACAGATACTTTATTCTACATCTATACTTACTTTTTGATCCAGAGGAAGGCAAGCAAAAAACCCCTGTGACATATCATCCAATGATATCTCATAAGGGGAAAAATAGATTTCTTCCTGACACCAAGAATTGATAATCGGATTACTCCCTGGATCAACATCCTTCTCATGTTTACTTATTTGGTATATCCCTGTATACTTTACCTTTCTAAAAAAAAGATGTTCAGCCTTTTTTGAACAAATCTATTGTATCTGCAATCACAGGGGCCTATGCACTAAAGTCCGATAAAAAAAAATCACCATTGTTTTTAATTCGCCATTTTTGACAGCATTACTATCACTGTATGCACAAAGCCCCGAATACCTGTGTTATCAACATTTGCTAAACTGGTGTGTAGCCAGCGGCATGATGATCGTCTGTGGGAAAATGAGGCATTGGCGTGGCGTGTAAACACAAGGTTTTTTTTTACATTATGCGAGAATCTCGCGAGACAAGCAATTTGTCGAGCGGCCTATTAAGATGGTGTATTTATTGTAATCATTCTCCGTGTTGTTGGGAGTGAGTGAGAGGCAGACAGAGCTAGGCATTTGGAGGATTTGTTATTGATAGAGTTGTTGAGAATTTTGAGAGTGTTGTCTTCTGTATTTGTTTTGTTTAACAATTTTTTGTTTTGTGAGGTTTAAAGTTTTTGGTGAGTGTGTCATTTAATTTATTTATTATTTGTTAGTGGTTAAGGTATGGAAGGGAGTAGGTGTGGGAGTGCATGTGTGAGTCAGGGGAGTGATGGTGGGGTGACGGGGTGTGAGTGGTGGTGGTGTGGTGAGTGGTGGTGGTGGTGAGGTGGTGATTGGTAGTGGTGGGGTGACTAGTGGTGGTGGGGTAAGTGATGGTGGTGGGGTAAGTGGTGGTGGTTGTGTTGTATTGAGTGACAAGCTCCTGCATTCTCTGGGAGGGCAGTCAGCAGCAGCAGAGCTCAGTCGTTGCATCTCGGCATAAGCAGCGTATTGGAAAAAAAAAAGAAATATATACGATTCTACAATGAAGAAAACAGAGTACTTGTAATGTGTATTTTTCAGCATTATGACCGGCTGTATGGTCACTTAGTAGGTAAAAAATTAATTATCAATGAGAGTCCCAATTATTCTTGACATGTTTTATATAACATTTCTGCATTCACATATAAGTGACATTTACATATGAATGTAATTGTTTATATATACACACACACATGTTATCATTGAGTGTTATGAACAAGGTTAAAAATAGATGACTTTAACAATAGTATGTAAATATTATATATTCAGAAATAAATAATTGGCTAAGTATGCCTAATAAATCTTTGAAGCATAATGTGCCCAACATACTCTCTGGCAAACACCATAGCAAATTAATGTTACAAGCGTTCTAACATTTTTAAATGTAAAATATATTATAAGATATGTCCATAATCAAGGTTATTTTGTTGTATATATAAAGGAAAGACATCATCAACGGTCAAAAGGGAATTGTGGGAACACATTCGAGTGACTGAGTCTGCCTGTGGCAATCAGGTCCGAACTCATAATAACTGCCGAAAAAAGTTTGATGACATTAAACGAAAATTGAAGTCTAAATTGCAAAGCAGACATTTGCATGCTTCAGGCGCAGGAGGAGGACCTCCTGCCCCAAATCTAGACCTGACTCTGTTGAAGGAGCAGCTGAGTGCTAGATTGATGCCCATCTTGGTTAAAGGCTTGCCTGGGGATAGGGATATCGGTATCTACGATCACCCGTTTCCTCAAGGTCAGTACTTTTACTCGAGTACAATTCTTTTTTTTACATTTTGTTAAAACTACACTATCATTACTGGTCTAGAATTTGTAGTCTGTTAGGATGTCATGAGTTAAGATTTGATGACAGCAGATTAATATTTATGCAAAAAAATATATTATGTGATTCTACATTAACACTATTACACACCCATTCATACATATATGCATTCACATAGTATGTAGTAGTATTAACATAGTCTTTGTAAATAGTTCATGTGTTAAATATAAACATTATTGAGATGCACCATAAACAGCTGATGATTTTCTGATAAAAATTCTCACATGTTCAAAGATTATAATGAATTATATAGTCTTATGTAGTCATATACACAGATAATTAGAAGTTTACATACTTGGTCTTAATAACAATAGTATTTTATTAAAATCTACATGGTGAGCCCTGCATCCATGGTTGGCTCACAGGTGCCAGCCTCTGCATGCAAGGTCGCCTCACAGGTGTCAGACCCTGCATCCCAGTTGTCATCACCATTAATTGAAGGTGAGGCTATCAATGAATATTATTATTGTGTAGAACCTTATATGCCACAAGTACACATTCATATGACCATGTTACAGGTGCAGGTGTGACTGACATGGACAGAGTTGTTGTTTTTAAAAACAAACACACGTGATGTTGCAGTTACACAGAAATATTCTTTGTGATGTCTCAAAACAACATCATTAATGATTATTTGTGAGATCACACAAATATTCGATGTTCTGCTGCATGGCAGACTCAATAGTTTACGTTTCCATGGGCTCCAATTAGTGATGCACAATTGTCCATCATTCAATATGTTTTATTTTTGCACGTCATAATTGAATGTGTTATTGCAAAAGTAATCATCAGGCATTGTAACAACTAACTGTGACCGGTACTTTTTCAATAACAATCAATTAATGTTGTCCTAATATGTTTTTAACAGATATCACATTTCCTGTAATCATATCCAGATTGGCGGATTCTCCGTGTTTATCGTTCTTAATGGATCAGGATAATCCTGTATTAAACCATCACCAACCTGCTCGTGCCAATCGTGATCGTGCCCACCAGGAGCAGTTGGATTCAATCAAGAAATCAGAATAGTGTTTGTTGCAAAGCCAATTATCACATCATGAACAATTGATGGGTTTCATGAGCAAATGGTTGTTGAAATTAGAAATATTAAAGACATTTTGCTCAAGAATATTGTTGAATTTACAGTTCATAATAGTTTCATAAAATCAATAGCTTCCAGCTTAATTAAACAAAATGAGCATCTGCACTCGCGGCATCAGTACACTTTCCTGCTTCCTCATATGTAGGTTGCATAGATGTGCCGTTTTTAGCCCGGAGACATCGACTGCACATTCTCCACAAAGATTAATAGAACTGTCTCCGCACAAAGGAATGGAATTTTCTCCACAATGTGGAATGGATTCTCACCGCAAACAAAATTGGAATTCTCTCCAGAAACAGGAATGGAATATTCACCGTCAACAAAAATGGAATTTTGTCCACAAAAAGGCATGGAATTGTTGCCGAAAACAATAATGGAATTGTGTCCGCAAGCTGTCATACAAGCATCTCCGCAACCAGGAATTGACGAGCCACCTGCCAAAAAAACACAATTAACAAGACATAAGAGAAAAATCGAAAGGATATACTGGTGCCCACATTCCTCAACATGGAAATATTATTTGAAACCACCCACTATGAAGACAACTGCAAGAACTTCCACTCCAGCCTTGGCACAGCCATCTAACTTAAGGTCCCTGGACAGAACACCCATGCCAGAGCCACCTTCGGACATATTGCCCTTCCCTACAACAACAAGGTCTGAACCACCTTCAGACATATTGCCCTTCCCTACAACAATCCATGACAGACCCACATTCGTCCATATTGCCCCTGGCCACAACACAGGAATCATCAAATGTGCATCCAACTATTTGCTGTGTGGAAATAAATAAAAGCTATTGTTCTGTATTTTTGTTTCTAGTTGTTATTGTCTAATACTTATAAACACAACACATTAATTTTCTAAAATTACATTCTTGTGACATTTCTACATTCTGTGTACAAACTATGTCCATATATATATAGAGAGAGCTGTTTGAACGGTGATGCATCTGCTTAAATGGGCTCAATGTGTATGGATATTCCAGGCAAAAGGTGACACATTGTGTACTCATTTGCATGTCATTTCCCAGAATCCCTTGCTGCAGTGGGAGCACTGTATGCTAGGTGATAATGGTTGAAAGGTAGGGGTGAAGACCTGTTTAAGACATGTGAATGTGCTCACAAGTGATATTCTTTATTGGCTATATGCTAATGGTGGAGGTTTTTTGTTGCCTTTTTCACTCACCATAACTTAAAATGTAACGGTATATATATGGAGGGAGAGGGAGAGGGAGCTTCATGAACAATGTACAATTTACACTTTTTTTTTTTTAACGTATATATTTTTATTTTTTCAGAAAACATAGTAACATATAAGGGGGGGAAGGGAGTGGGGGGGAGGGGGGTACAGAAAATAAAAGGGTTATGGGGTGGGGGGGGGGTAGGGCAGTGGGGTAGCATTCCATCACTGGCTTCATGCAAGAAGCAAACATTCTATGATACTTGTCACATCCTATGCTAGGTCTAGTTCTACCTAACCTTTAGTAGTTATTACTGGTTTCCTTACTATCTTATGGTTCCTATTGGGTTCTGCCATATGTAGGTCTCCCAGGGGTCCCATATTGTCAGGAAGGAGTTGTGTCTGTCGTGTATTAGGCTTGTAAGTCTCTCCATCATCATTATGTAGTTTATTTTGTGCAGTACCTCATTGATCGGGGGTGGGTCGTTCTTTTTCCAATGTCTTGCTATTAGGTTTTTGGCTGCGGAGAGGATCTGCGTTATCAAGAAATCTATTTTTCTCTCAAGTCCGTCTGTCGGTTTTAATAAGAGCACTGTTTCTATGTCCCATGTTAGCTCTACCCCTGTTGCTTCTTCTATTAGGCGTCTAACTCTTCCCCAGAATAGAATAATTTTGGGGCAGGTCCACCATATATGTTTAAATGTGCCTATTTGGCCGCAGTTGCGCCAGCACATGGGGGAGGTTAGCGGGAGAAAGGAATGGAGGCGGGCTGGTGTGTAGTACCATCTGTGTAGGACTTTCAGGTTGGTTTCCCTGATTAGGGAGCATCGGGAAGCTTTAGCTGTCCTTTCGTGGATTTCTGCCCAGTCCTCTTCCTCCAGGGGGTTTCCTATGTCGTGTTCCCAGTCTAGAATGTTTTTGCTTGTTTGGTCGTCATATTGTTTTAAAAGTACCTGATAGAGTTGGGCAATCGTTCCTTTATTGTAGTGACCTCTTTGGTATAGGCTCTCAAAGTTGGTGAGTGGCCTATTCCAAGTGTCGCTTGGTTGGATTGAGGAAACATAGTGGGCCAGTTGTATGTATTGGTATATTTGTGTGGTTGGGATGTTATATTCCTCTCTTATTCCCATGAATGATTTAACTTTCCCTCCCCGTTGCATGTCTCCTAACCTAGAGAGCCCTTTCTCATCCCATTGCTTAAAAATATTTGAGTTGTGAGCTGGTGTAAATTCGGGATTGGCTCCAATGGGTGTTAGGGGTGAGGGGATGGAGGAGATTTGCCTGTGTTTGCAGTTCTTATCCCAGATGTCTAGAGAGTGCAGTAAAACTGGGTGGGCTCTATAGGCTGTTTGTCTGTTCCCCTTTTTTACCCATAGAAGAGACGCTAACTCCTTTGTCCCTGCTTCCACTCTCTCTATATCCACCCACGGCTTTTTCCCTGGGGCTGCGGACCAATAGATTAGCGGACTTAGTCTAGCCGCTTCATAGTACTTTGTTAAGTCTGGTTGGCCTAGGCCTCCTCTTGCCTGGGAGAGAGCCATCAGTTTTTTCTTTATCCTAGGTTTTCTGCCGTTCCATATAAATTTGGTTATCTCTTTTTCCAAATCTCTTATTACATAGGTTGGAACCGTAACGGGGAGCACTTGGAATAGATAAAGTATTCTAGGTAGTAGGTTCATTTTCACTGATATTATTTTACCCGTCCACGATATCTGGTATCTTGACCAAGATTCCAGGTCTTTTTTCAAGTTTTTGATAAGATACGGGTAGTTTGCTCTGTACATTTCATCGTATGTTCTCGTTATATATATTCCTAGATATCTCATCTTATCTGGCATCCATTTTATTGGGAATTTTTTCTTTAGTGCGCTTTCTAGTTCTGGAGGTATGTGCAGGCCTATAGCCTCTGATTTTGTGTTGTTCACTTTGAAGTTTGAGAGTGTGCCAAATTCGTCTAGTGTGTCAAATAGGTTTTTTAATGAAGTATCTGGGTTAGTCAGGGAGAGTAAAGTGTCGTCCGCAAATAGCGACACTTTATATATGTTGTTTCCTATTGGGACCCCCTCTATCCCTTGGTTCTCTCGTATTCTTGAGGCTAATACCTCTATGCACAGAGCGAATAGCATTGGGGAGAGTGGACACCCTTGCCTGGTACCGTTTGAAACTGCGAATGGTTCTGATGTGTAGCCTGAGGTGCGAACTGTGGCTATTGGGTTGGAATATAGCGCCCTTATGCCTTTAATAAAGTTTCCATGTAGGCCCATCTCTCTGAATACCCGAAACATAAAGGGCCAGGCTACCCGGTCAAAAGCTTTCTCAGCATCTAACCCTAGAATCAGGGTAGGGCGTTGGTTTTTGTTACAGTTGTGGATAATGTTGATTACTCTCCTGATGTTATCAGAGGCCTGCCGTTCTGGGGTAAACCCCACTTGATCGGGGTGTACCAAAGAATTTAATACTCTGTTCAACCTGGTTGCTAAAATTTTGGCGAATAGTTTTATGTCTGTGTTTATCAGAGAGATGGGTCTATAACTGGAGCATAACGTCGGGTCCTTTCCTTCCTTTGGTATTACAATGATAGAGGCCTTTAGGGACTCTTTTGGTGGTGCTTCTCCGTCTAGGATCTTATTGAACCAGCGGATCAGATATGGCTTCAACGTGTGTTCGAATTTCTTGTAATAGAAATTAGTAAACCCGTCTGGGCCCGGGGCTTTGGAGTTCTTGAGGGATTTAATGGCTGCGGTGACCTCCTCTGCTGTTATCGGGGTTCCTAGTTGGGCTGATTCTGACTCGTCTAGTTTGGACAATTTTGTGTTTTTTATATATTCGTCTAACTTTGCTTCAAGCCTCTTATTAGCTTTGTCGGGGTTTGTCAAGTTGTATAAGTTACTATAGTACTGGACAAACTCTTTATTGATTTCAACCGGATTGAGTGTTAGGCTATCTTGTTTTGTTTTTATGCTATATATATTGAGGTTTGCTGTTTTATTGCGGAGTTTTGCCGCCAATTGCCTGTCTGCCTTATTGCTTTTTTCATAAAAGATCTGGTTTGTCCACCTCATTGCTTTTTCAGTATCTTCGATCAATATATTTTTAAGTTCCAATCTATCCTTATCTATCGCTGCTCTAACTTTGTCCGTTGGGCTTTGTTGGTAGGTCTCCTCGTTTTCTCTAATACTATTGTTTAGTTTATTTATCTTTCTGTTTCTCTCCTTTTTCCTATGGGAGGCAATACTAATTATCTTGCCTCTGAGCGTAGCTTTATGCGCCGCCCATAGTGTACAGTCGCTGATTTGCCCGTTGTCATTTATTGCGAAATAGTCCTGTATAGCCTTTTCTATAGCTTTTTTAGTGTCCGGTAATCTGAGCAGTAGGTCGTTCATTCGCCATTGTGGTGTGCCCGTCGGTCTTTGGTGTAGGTCTCTTATGATTAGTGTAACTGGGGCGTGGTCTGACCATGTTATATTATCTATTTCTGCCTTTGTTATCCGCTCCGTCAGTTCACTAGATACAAATATATAATCAATGCGAGTGTATTGTTTATGTGGGGGTGAGTAGAAAGTAAACCCTTTGGTTATGGGGTTCATTAGCCTCCATGCGTCGACTAGCCCACCCAGTCTTATGCTTTGTTTTAGAGCGGTTGAGCTGTTCCGTCTCCAGTTTTGCTCTTTGCCCTTGTGTTTCGCCTGATCTTTATTGCAGTCTATAACGGTGTTAAGATCCCCTCCAATTATTAAGTAACCCTTCTTATATTGGCTTATCGTCTCGAAAGCCTCATTAATATAGCTCTCTTGATCTGTGTTGGGGGCATATAGGCTAACAAGTGTTAGTTCTGTCGCGCCTAATTTACCGGATACAATTAACAGTCGCCCGGTCTTGTCCCTCTTTATTTTTTCTACTACAAAGGGGATACTAGTTCTAATCAGGATGGCTACTCCCGCTTTTTTGTCTGTTGCTGGTGAGTGGTAAATTTGGTTATAATTTTTGTCTTTTAACCTAATCGTGTCTGCTCTGTTCAGGTGTGTTTCTTGAATCATGTGTATGTCGCTTTGTCTGTTTTTGAGGTCTCTGAACAATAGTCTCCTTTTCATGGGAGAGTTCAGCCCTCTGACATTCTGCGTTGTTATTTTTAGTACTTTAGCCATATGTTGGTTTAAAATTTCGTGCTCGGGTGTTTGCTAGGAGGAGCTTGTTGTTAGGGGGTGTCCTGTGGGGTTTTTTCAGATTGCGGGACCGTATCTCAGCTATTGTTTTGGTTGTGCCAAGTTGTGTGCATTTAGATGTACTCCAGTGTGGATGAACTGGGGAGAACATTGGGGGGGAACAAAAATAACCTTGGGGAATTTTAACGTGGAATGGGGTTGTGCCCTCTGGTGCTTTGGGCCTTTGACTCTGCGTTTGGGGTATCTGGGACATGCAGGGTCAAGAAAAGAGGGGGTAGGTGTGTGTGGGGTGCAATGTGGTACTTGCAGTCTGGAGAGTATGGTTTGTAGTCTGGAAACTGTAAACTGTAGTCAGCTCCGCTTGGAATTCCGGCGGCTAGTCGTGTCGTTGAACAACCTTCTTTTCCGCTATGACTGACTGGAACTAAAACACAGGTGTGGTGGGGGGGAAATACAACAATCAAACTTCTGGGTCAAACATGTTAAACAGTTTTAAACACAGTAAATAGAACAAAAAAAAAAAAAAAAAAAGAGCAGAAATTCCTTTCTCTCCCTTTTCCTTCAACTATCTGAGCTAGATCAAATCTATAGAGGCTTAATAATGGCTTAAACCTTGTGCTCTCAGTTATCTAGTTGTACTGTGTTTTTTCCTTTTTCCTTTTTCTTTTCCTTTTCCCTTCCCTTCTATAAAACCTTTTTCCCTCCCTCCTCCCGCTCCCGTTAGTTCGTGTCTTTGTATTTGGAACAGCATACAGTTTCGGGGCTGGGGGTTACAGTTGAGGTAGGAATGTCTCTCTTGTACTCTCGTAGTTTTGTCGTGTTCTGGTTGATGAGCCTCAGCTCTTGGGGCTTGATGGGTTATCCTGGGTTAGTTGTCACCCTGGACCACCTTTCACGCCTTGGTCGTGGAAAAGTTTTCCCTGTATCCCTTCGTAGTTCTTCCGGGATCTCCAGTCCTAGCGCTGCGATGAATTCTGGGCCTTCCTCTGGGGTTCGTAGGGTGGCCTGTTTGCCTTTGTTGGTGGCTTGGAGACGGAAGGGAAAGCCCCATCTATACCTGACGTCTCTGCTTCTCAGGTAGCCTGTGATTTTCTTGAGTTCTCGCCTTTTGGCCATGGTTATTGGCGAGAGGTCCGGGAAAATTTGCAGTTCCGTGTCCTCAAAGGAGATTCTATCTAGGTTTCTGACTTTGGTATAGATTTCCTCTTTGGTAGAGAAGTAATGGAACCTTGTGATTACGTCTCTGGGCCCTCTGTTTTCAAATTCTCTCGGCCTGTAGATTCTATGGGCTCGGTCGAGTTCCAGCTTTGCTTCGGCGATTTCTGGGAGTATGCTCCTGAAAAGTCTGTTTAGGTATGGCTTGATTTCCTCGTTAAGGACTGTCTCCGGGATGTTGCGAATTCTAAGATTGTTCCTTCGCGACCTGTTCTCTGCCTCTTCCTGGGCGTCTTGAAGGCGGGAGATCTGTTTCTTCATTTGGGTTATGTCCTCATCTGTCGCCGCTTGTCCTTCGGTAACTGTCTCCATGGCCTCCTCCAGTCCTGTCGTCCGCTCCTCTACCTCTACAATCTTGGTGTGTAGGCTCTTCATTGCGGTTTGTAACTCCTCGTGAAACGCCTGTTTAATTTCTTTAACCCAGGTTTTTAGTTCTTTCCTGATATCTGGGTGCCTATCTGCTTCTGACCCTGAGTCCGAGTCTGAGCGATCTTGGGCTTGTGCGGCTTTCTCTTTGCCAGTTGGCGTGGGCGCCACGTTTCTTCTGGAGAAGAACGTGGAAGATTCTGGCTTCCCTATCTTTTTAGGGGGGGCCATGCCGTCTGTGTTCAACTATGGGGTGTAGAGAGCAATCAGGTCCGGGTCTTCCTTTTCTATATTGGTTGCTGGTTTATCTTGGATATGGGGAGCTGAGGGAGATTCTTGTCTGTTTTTCTAGGCTCGCAGCTATCTCACATGTGCACCCCCACACTTGGGCATTCAGTTAGTCCATGGGACTAGTTGCTTGGTTCTCTGTTTCGCCTCCTTGGGTGGAGGGGGGGAAGGGAAGGGGGGGGGGCGCGGGTGCGCATTCACTCCGCTCTATGTTTGTTGTTCGTCTTTTCCTCTGTGCGAAGCTTGGGGGATTGACTTTCTACTAGGTAGGTAGGTGGGTATGTATTGGGGTTGAGTCGGATTGGGGAGAGGGTGTGTTTGAGTAGTTTTTACTAGGCTGTTTTCCACTTTTCAGCCTCTGAGTTTATTTGTGTGTGCTTGTACCTTTAATTCAGGTCAGCGGCGGCCATTTTGGATCCGGCTGGGACACTGCTGCGTTTCAGGCTGGAACGCATGGTTCCTCTCCACCTCCCCGGAGCTCCCCCCTCTCCTCTCCGCTCCCACTTTCTCTGTTACAACAGGGATGGGGGGTAAGGGGTTAACGGCCGTCACCCCCGGCTTAGCGCCACTGCAGGAGGGCTCTGACTCCAAGATGGTCGTTTCCCGCCTTCTCCTGGCAGCGAGGCCCCCCCTGATCCGTCCTGATCTGTGTCACCCCCGTGTACCTCTACCTCGGTGAGCCGCGGTCCTCGCCTCTTCGGCACCGGTTTGTGTCTCTTCCTCCGCCACTCGGTGCTCCGCTTTAGCCTTTAGGTAAGCTCTGGTTCAGGCACATGCGGCGGCCATCTTGTGCCCTCGGCTGGGGTGTGTAAGGGAGGCCCGCGCTTCCAGTATCTGCGGGTGTACTTGGGGTCCCGGTTCTTCGTGAGCCTCCCGATCTGGGTGCCAGCGGGTGGTGGTTTAGCTTCAGGGGACGTTATGAGCCGTCCCTGGGTGGTTTTGACTGACTTTGGCTGGAGTTATGTGCTTTATTCTCTCTGCTTAGACGGAGCTAGCCTTCCTTGCGACTTGCTCACTCTGCGTCCAAGCCACGCCCCCAATTTACACTTTTTACAATCAAAATAAGGAGTTGCCTTCAATAATTGTTAGAATATTGGTGCATATTATCCAGAGCTAGCGATTAAGACATTTTACTATGGTCAGCAATGGTGTCACCCAATTGGTTCATGCACCTGCTTGTGGGAGGACATAATCTGTACACATTCTCTATTGTATAGTGACCTTCAACATTATACATTGATAAAAAGTAACAATTTCTTCTATAAAGCAACATGTTTTCAGGGAATCATTTTAAAGAAATGTCTTCATGGTATTAGATATGGTGTGTCCATCTACCCTGCTAAAGTGTCCAAAAGATACATATAAATATATGATTTTTCAAGTGATTGAATTCCAGGACGATAAGAAAGCAACTGTACATGAAATATATGACTTTGTCATACAGAAATACCAATACTACAAAGAAGCTACTCACTAAAAAAGTTTGAAAAATTCAATTCGACACAACTTATCCCTTCATGAATGCTTTATTCGAATAATATCACGTCCTGGACAGAGGTACTGGTGCTGGGAAGTACATGAATTATCTAACTGTACAGTATGTTCATGGCACCTATCGGGTGAGAAATACATTATTGTTCAGCTATCCCAGGAAGAATCAACGTTCACAGAGTGCTATCTAGTAAGAGACTCCAGCACAGGCCTCAAAAAGTATGATTTTCAATCCAGAGCTAAATATTATGGGAAAGTGCAAAACTTTCAACAACAATACCAGTGTGCAGGGGAATACATTAGACAAACTCTGTACATGGCTCAGCACGTATACCATGAAGAAAAGGAAAATGGCCAACAAAGCAATGCTGACAATGAGATTTATATGCATCAGAATCCCATGATTGAGCCTACAATGTACGTACAGGATATGCCTGCGTGGAAGAGTGGATACCAGCAAGGACATTGACCTATAAAATACAGGTAAATATCATGCAATATGACTTTAATAAAATTATTGTGAATGGCTTCATGAAATATGAGAACATTATCTGCATAAAGATGACGCATGCGCTAACCGCCGCACATACGATAATGGGTGCGATAGAAACATTTAGACCATATATATGTGTAATTTTTTTTTCAACATTATATATGTTATCAGGTCACATATATGCATAAATACAATATGCACACTGACAAGTGATGACTTAAATAGCAGATAGATCCATTCTCCTACAATCTATTGTTTTATACTTATTTCATAATATCGATGTATCATCCTCATGTGACGTAGGTACGTAGTTATTTTTTTGATGCAGCCTCTGCACTATTAGAAGATGCATGAATATTCCCATCTCATGTGTGCGCACAAGTCATCTTGCGTGTGAGCATTATGATTGCCGCCGTGATAGCCGTTGATACCCACATAAAGACGAGCATCACTTTATAAAAGATATTATAAAGGAACTTTGATTTAATTCGGCAGAACTATTAGCATATGTGTACCTTCTGCGTGAACTTCTAAAATATTATATATATTAGATTTTAGCGCACGCATGCTTCATACAGCATATTCATTAATGTTCAATATTTTCTGATTAGGTGTTTTCTCTTTCAGATATCAACTTCGAACATCGACAGTACTAAGATCTGATTTGACGTGTCAAACCACGTTTTGTAAGATTTTTATACACTGTATAGTCTAATCATACAGTGCAATTTTTAGAGTAGTGTGACCTTTACTTTTACAATCCTATATTATATCCCAAAAATGTTAAACAAAAATAGTTTCTGATACTGATAGTCAATGCTGAATTCATACATCTCAAGGCTAATATGTACTAGATGATTTCTTTATATTACCAAAGATGTATCCATGTATATGTTTGACATGCAATGTATGTATATTCCTGCTAATATTTACGCCGTTGTGATAATAGCTCTTTCACAGTTTTCTAAATGTAATTAGTTTTATGAAATTGCATATACAGAGTAATTTTTTTTTCATTTGACAATATATTCGTCTGTGTGAGACAGATGTTGGCTTGGTTTCAAACTATATATATAAAGTAAAATATGATATATTATATTTTTTGGTCTGACAAGTATATGTAAGTGTCTAGAATAAAAAATCATACTGTATGTATCAATTAAAAAAATTTTTTTTAAATATACAATCTTTCTGTTTATGCATGAAGGATGTGGCAAAAATAACAAAATATGTTTATAGTGCAACACGTTGTATAAGACACTGTAAATATACAGAATT
The DNA here is from genome assembly GCF_040206685.1 of Ascaphus truei. Lineage (NCBI taxonomy): Eukaryota > Metazoa > Chordata > Amphibia > Anura > Ascaphidae > Ascaphus > Ascaphus truei. Next base: position 123,675,265 of record NC_134485.1, on the reverse strand, counting down.
ATATATGTGAGAAATGTTAAATGATAAAAACAAACAGGATTAGTTATTGACACAACATACCGTCACATTCAGTTTGTGATGTGACATTTTAAATCAAATTTATGTATAAATTAAAAACAAGTCAGAAACACTTATTACAGATGGAAATTAGATAATGTTCATGTACATATAAATGAAAGATGAACATTTGATACACAGTGTTTTCACACTGACACATCTCTGTTACATCCAACATGTTGGTTAAGATTATGTGAAAGATCATGCGATCTTCCTGTTAAAAAATTCAATATGTTGGAGTGTAGTTTAGAAGAAGCATAAAAATATAGTGTACAAGAATATGCATGTGCGATCAGATACAGTTGTGTGAAAAAGAAACTACAGTGGCGGCCGACCTGAGTCTAAGTCGGCTAGATCCGCGGCTCTCAGATTATCCCGGTTAGGTGCGGTTTTCTGTTCGTTTCACCCAGAGTGAACTGCGTTATTTTAGCGCTCGTGATTTTAGCATTTTATTCTCGCCGTCTGCAATACTGCAATGCCGTGTAAAAACTCAGGGGGGCGTTTGCGAGCTGTTGTCTTGGAAGTCTAATACCTTCGCGGTTCAACCTACGTCAGTACACAGTCTGTGTGTGCGCGCGCAGTAATTGTAAATTTGCATATTTAAAGTATACATGCATATGCAGTGCTGTGCTGCTGTATAGTATGTCTCATTTGAAAATTGTTGAAACGCATAGGCGTGTACAGTACTGTAACAGTGTCACATTTCGGCATATACAGCGCTCTCCCCTTGCTCAGAATAATTAACTGCACTGCAGTGTATTTCAACTTCTTATCTTCTCGACAATGCAGTACATCTCTCCCACACCATTCCTTTGAATGTGTGTCTGGTTCCAATCACATTCCTGCTTGACAGCAGGTGATTACTACACATGCGCCTGCTACTTCGCCCACCACTGCTTGCTTGCTTGAGTGAGTGACCAAAAAAAATAAAAAATACAATTTTATTGTAATTTTTTTTTCCACAAGCCTGCAAAAACCCTCTTACTGTATTACGATATTCAATCTGTACTGTAGCTTTTGACTGCGACCCTGTGCGTTTGACTGCACATGGTTGATTTGTGTGCTTTTTACGTACTGTATTTGGGGGTGTATTATTATGATGAACTGTCTTTTGAAATTAAAGTATATCTTTATCTTTGAACTTCATGCAGCTGTACCCTGTAGCCCCCTCCCCCACTAACACGCACAAGGCTAGCTTAAGGATTTGAAATTCCACAGAGTTGTTAATTTTCTGAATATTGACATTGTGTTGTTACTCCGTCCATAGCCGAGCTACAAAGCCTCACTGCGCCTGCATGTAATTCTCTTTGAGATGGGAAGTTTGAGGCTTTGTTTACGGCAACGTTTTGGAAAATCCCGTCTCGAATTTGATTTGCACAGAGCATCACATCTCTATGCGCCTGTGTGAAATCCTCTTTCGGATGGGAGTTAGTTGATTCCTGCTCATGTGCCTGTAACTTCACCCACCACTGCTTGCTTGAGTGCCCCCAAAAAAAAAAATTAATTATGATTTTTTAACTGTTATTTTATCCACAAGCCTGCAAAAACAATCTTGATATTACGATATTCAATCTGTGCGTTTGCCTGCACATGGTTGATTTGTGTGCTTTTTATGTACTGTATTTGGGGGTGTAGGGATCAAATTACAGTATTATGATGAACTGCCTTTTGAAATGACTGTACTGTACTCTACTCTACGTAATTTCTTTGAACTGCTGCACAACTAATCCTTCATCCCTCCCCCACGCACACACAAACACTTATCGACAGACACCTCCACAGAGTCGTTACTTTTCTGAATATTGCCATTGTGTTCTTAATCCGTCCATAGCCGAGCTACAAAGCCTCACTGCGCCTGCGTGTAATCCTCTTTGCGATGGGAGCTAGCTGATTACTGCACATGACTCACCCCACCCCCAACCATTTGAGGCTTTGTTTACGGTAACGCTTTGGAAAATCCCTTCTCGAATTTGAAATGTAAATCTGATTTGCACAGCCTTGTGAGAATTGAGAGTTAAAAAAACCATTAACTGATTCATGTTGTTTTGTCATTCATTCTTATTCATTGGTGTACTTTGGGTGTGGGGGGGGGGTGTTGTCAATGATTATGATTAGCAGGAATGTAAATAAATATTTATTTTATTTTATCAGGAACCAAAAAATACAAATAATATATAATGCAGTCTTTATTAAGTTCTTCTGGCAGATTGAAATTGGATAAACATTAGAAAACATTTGTAAAACATGGATAAACATGAAAAATGCACATTTATAAGAATATTATTTAATAATATATACTGTAATGTATAATATATATATATATATTATAGTAATATTATTTTTTCCGTCTTTATCTTGTTCCTCATTCTGTGTACAGTACAGTAGTTCATTGAGAGAAGAGAGGTTTTGTGTACATCATTACTGCTGTTTATATACTGTACATTTTACTGTACAAACAGATTAGACTGGACACAAAACCCCACCTCCCCCCAGGCCACCCGTTTTTCCTGAAACGACAAGAAAACAAAACATTAGTGCAGTTATGTGCGTACTGTATTATGGCATTGTGTGATGTGTAGTACTACTGTACTGTAGATGGCTGGTGCTGCTTTCTATGGAAAGAAAAAAATTGAGCAGTTAGTAGGCAGTTACTGTACTACTGTCAAACTAGTCTATACTGGAACTACTGTATACTCTGACTACTGTTAAATACTGTGTAATCAGATGGCTGGTGCTGCTCTCTCTGTAAAGAAAAAACTGTAACTACTGTATACTCTAACTATTATGAACAAAAAAGTCTGGGCCATACTTACCTGTATCATTCTCTACTTACAATACTACAGTACAGTACTACTTTCCTGATGCTTGCCCATTACACGCGATCACAATGGGCAACACAGTCGCAATATGGTCTATATATTTATTGCAGAGTTCCACGGTGAGTACATCGTTCCAAAAACTCATTATGCCTTTCAACAACTCGTCCTTTTTGGAGGGTTTCACCACTTTCCGGATATGGTCCTTCAGCTGATGCCAGACCATTTTTATCGGATGGAAGTCTGGCGATCTGTCATTGGAAATAAAGGACAATTATTTTAAGCGATACAGTACACAGTAAAAACAGTGGGGAAAAAATGAGACACGGTTACCGCACTTACTCTGCTGGCGTCTTCACCCAGTTGATACCACGCTCAAGGATATGCGCTGTTGACGCTGTGTGCTTCGGATCGTTGTCCTGGTAGAAACGGTGACCATCTGGGAACTCGCGTGTGATGTATCCCATCTCAGGGACAATGTTGTCTTGGAAGAAAGCTTTATTCATGATTCCTATAGCAAGAAAAGAAAAGTGCTCAAAAAACTGCACAATAGTACAGTACAGTGCATACAGTGAGGCTACACTAGGAAAGTACAGTGCATAAGGCTACATTATATTTGATATATTTTACCTTCAAAGATGACAATGCATCCTGGTCCACGCCTAGAGATGGCACCCCACACATGCAGCTTTACGGGGTGTTTTGGCCGCGGCTTCAAAGATATGCGGCCTTTTTTGTGGAATGCAAAGGTTGCAAATCTCTCCAGCGACACAGTAGACTCGTCAGTGAAGATTCAATCCTGGAAAGTTTCTCCACTGTCGATCCATGCCTGGGCCTGGACCACTCTTTTTATTTTGTTTATGTCCCGAATCATGGGGTACGCTCTGTAATGACAAGGAATAAATAATTTTAGCGGTACAGTACAGTTTCCTAAACAACACTTTTACCTCCTGTACTGTCCAGTACTAACCTCACACGTCCATATTTCCATCCAATGCTGCGTCTCATCTTCTTTATGCTGTGAGATTGTGATTTTCCTGCAGAGTGTATTTGACCCTTAATGCACTCTTCTAATCATTCTCCTCACTTATTTTGTCCACCAGAAGAGTTTCTTTACAATGTCAAGAAAAACAATCCGGTAAGTAAAAATATTAGAGACAGTAGATCAACAGGATACAATATATTGTTCTATTAATATGCAGCAATATAAAAAATATATATACTGTTGTAATATAAATATAAAAAATATATATACAGTACTGTTGTAATATAAATATACAAAATATAGAAAATATATATACTGTTGAAATATAAATATAAATAGAAAAAATATATATACTGTTGTAATATAAATCTACAGAAGTAACATAAATATTAGATACAGTAGTGTAGATCTACAGTACATTATTTGATATAAAAATTTTTTTTAAGTTGTATAAATATACTTATGCGTTCGTTACCCTTGGTGCCCTTTTGCGTTCTCTGTTTTTTCCGTGTGAATGATAGCTCACGGTGGTTGCTGGCCCAACGAGGCCAGAAGTAGCTAACCAGCGTTGGATAGCAGCAATTCGGTGTCCGCTTGTGTACATCTCCTTAATTTGCATGCTGAGATCCTTGGAAATTTTTAACAGGCATTGCTACGAGTAGAAAGAAATACAAACACAAGAATGTATATTCGATGTTTAGTCGATGTGTCTTCAATGTGCAGTGAATCCACAAAATGGATGGTGTATTTATACGGTAATGACTCACATTAGAATACGCCCACTTTCGACACCTGTACCTCACCGCCATGCATAAAAGGTTACACACTTTGCATAGCCCACCACTCGATGATCTTTATCTGAACTTGCCCTTGTCCAGATACTGCATTATGCCATCTGCTTCCATGGATCAACCCGATTCTACGGATGCAGGAACCCACTCGCCTCTGCCCTGCCTGTCATGCAGAAAAAGCGAAAGGCGGTTGCCGTTTCCATGCCAAGGCAAAAGCGACAGGCTAAGGCCAATAAAGAAAACCTTCTGCTGACCCCAAAGGCTAAGAGTTTTCATAGACGTCAGCCTTATTATGTCAAGAAGAAATATGGTGATGTACTCTCAACGCAAAACGAATGGCAGCCAACCCATCGAACCCGCAGACGACTTCCTCACATACGCTTCGACGACTCTGCCGCCGCTGTCCCAGAAATCTTCAGCCCGTCTTCTCCACCCCTCGTCCTCGACGCTGCTGCCGCCCTCCCGGAAACCCACAGGCCATCTTCTCCAGTTCTATCCGACGCCGCTGCCGCTGGTGCCTCTGAATTCCACGGGTCACTTTCTCCTTTGCTCTTAGACGACTCTGCTTCTCGTCCGGAAATCCAAAGTTCACTTTCTCCATCCCTCTTCGACGACGCTGCCGCTTCTTCTCTACCGGATATCCACAGGTCACCTCCTCCACCCTTCTCCGACGTCGCTGCCGCTTCTCTTCATGGAACCCCCATCTCATCCTCCGTTGCACCCATCCACCCAGATGTCCACACGCCATGCACAAGAAGCAGCTCGTTAGACTGGATGCTGAATGGGATAAGTGTGGATATCCCCGGGAACTCTATTGTGCTGGCAAAGATAGATCTGCTTCTGGAGACCATGCTAAATGTGGAGCAACGGATGCTACATATGGATCAACGGATGCTAGATATGGATCAATGGATGCAACATATGGATCAACGGATGGATCGACGGATGGAGAAGATAGAGGCTGACATAGCGGGTATACATCATTTGCTCGGTGTTCATGCCCCTGTTTCCCCAATGCCAGAGCAGGAGGGTGGCATGGATGTGCTGAATGGGAGCATCGACCCCCTTTCATCACCAAGCGCACCCCCTCCACCAGAAGATGTAGTGTACATGTATGCCGTTGAGGAGGACATGACAACCCCGTCAAGACCACGCCAGGAGACAACATGGTGACCAAGACCGGAGGAAAGCTTCCTCCCAGACAACCTACCATCGCCCGTCGCCTCAAGCACACCTGCTCCCAGAAGACCTACATTCACTCGCATTGATACGGTGCTCGACATCACCCTGTGCGATTTGCCACCGGCGCTCAGGGAGAAGTATAGGGTGATGAGTGCTGGTGCACCCCACAAGTATGCCTTGTTACTTTTTAAGCACCATGTGCCCTACTCTTTGTACTGCGACTGGGCCTTCAGAGTGAACTACGAAGGAAATCGCGTAAAAAAGGCGCTTCCTGACAATTTAAGAAAGACCATTCTGGGGGAATTGCGGTGCTTTTATACAATTACAGATTATGTAATGAAAGGCGTTCGAGACTGCATTAATGGCATTTTGCGCCATGCAAGGAATCGGCCATGGACGGACAATATGGTGGACTTTCTGGTTTAATCACGGCTACTGTAAGACCATACTGTTGTGCTGAACTGTACTTTACATGTTTTGACCTGCTGTATTTAAATAAAGGAGATGTTGTTGTGTGTTTTTTAATATGTATTTATATAGAAATGTTTTAACTTGCTGTACACACACACAGGACCTGCACAATTCCAGTCCCTGAGGGCCACAAACAGACCCGGTTTTCAAGGTTGTCCTGAAAACCGGGACTGTTTGCTGCCCTCAAGGACTGTAGTGGTGCAGGCCTGACTGACTGTTTTGCACACCATCCCACTGTACAGTATATGTTTCTTTAATAAAGAAGATGTTGCGTTTTGTATACTGTATTTAATGAATAAAGATTTTTTTTAATCACAGGTAAGACCATACTGTTGTGCTGAACTGTATTTATACAGAAATGTTTTAACTTGCTGTACACACACACAGGACCTGCACAATTCCAGTCCCTGAGGGCCGCAAACAGGCACGGTTTTCAAAGGTTACCCTGAAAACCGGGCCTGTTTGCTGCCCTCGAGGACTGTACTGGTGCAGACTGTTTTGCACACCATCCCACTGTATATGTTTTGACTTGCCGTTCTTTAATAAAGGAGATGTTGCGTTTTGTATATTTTATGAATAAAGAATTTGTTTTTAAAACATGTGACTGTAAACCATACTGACTGACTGTAAATGTTTTTACTTTCTATACATAAATGTTTTCACTACTGTAGCAGTAAACCATACACCTGTTGATGTTTTGAATTGCTGTGCACTTAAAATGTTTCTTCATTGTACAGTATTTGTAAATAAATGTTTTTGTACTTACTCCACCAATAAAAGAACATGTTGATTTGTTTTACATTGTTCCATTGGCTCCTTTGCTACTGTAACAAAATATAGTGTTTCTAGAATTTACACTACTGTCCAGGCATACTGTACTGTATACTGTAGGCATGCTCAGTACAAGAGTATTAAAAAAATAGAAGACACATACTGCACTGTACTGTATGTACTGGCACTGTATAGAAGACACATACTGTATGTACAGTACTGTAATACATGTAGAATAAATGCATAGTTTTTATTTTTTCGGGTTTATTACACAGTATACTGTATATAAAAAAGTATTGTATACTGTTCGGCTGGAAAACATCAGCATACTGTTTCAGGTACAGTATTCTATCCTAATCAATAACAACGGCCACTAAACTGTAGACTCCGGTACGTGGGTTTTTAAATCCGATTCAGCAATGTGCAGGCATTGTTACACAAAGCGATATTATCCATCGAAATCCCTCCATTAGCCGTTTTCTTTTCTGAAGATAAACAAAAAGTAAAGTTTTACTGTAATGGTCAGCCCCCTAAAGAAGTTCCCAGCCAGTCCCACCAATATTTTTCTCGGGGGGCGTCTCCTGTTCACATGCGCATGCGCCTACTGTCGATGTACAGTAATGACACGCGTTTCAAGAAGGTTCCAATGCGCATGCGCCTAGCGTTCCACCAATTGTTCAGTATCTGCAGCACAGTACTGGAGAAGCCGCTCAGCCAATAATATTGCTTACAGGAGAATCGCTTGACTTTTGAATCGCGCCGATATTTATACTGTATTGTCAAAATAAAAAAAACACAGAAAATAATACGGCAACAATACTCACCACAGAATTTCCCATTCAGCTGGCGCTGGCGCTGGCGCTGGGCCACTGCAAGTCCAATGTTCTTGATCATCCATGTCGATAGTTTGCAGCGGGACTAGTACACCTGTAGTGAGCTGATGAGGCTGCAAATTGCTTAGGTACATGCAAGCTTGATCGAAACTGCACGCGAAATCTGGCTCAGGCTTGCTGGATAGACAGCAAGGGTTGTCACTGACGGTGGGACAGTTATTGGAAGCCGGTGCTGGTGCTGGTGCTGGTGCATTGCTTGGCAGCAACTGTCGTTTCTTAGTTGGTTTTAACACGACCTTTCGCCTTTTGCCATCTGCATGATCATAGATACAGGAAAAAGCCGGTGATATACACCAATACCCTCCAACAAATTGTGGCTCAATACAATAAAAACAGGGATCGCTACATAACCTTTTCCTTATTGCACGCTTCCACGTATGAGGAGCTGGCGAAATTTGTAAAAGTCATAGTTTTCGATAAAATACTGATAAATTTGAACAACTGTTGCCATCTTATCATCTGTTGCATTAATCACGGCCCATATCAAATACGCGTAACTTCTGTCGGGTTTTTGGAAAACGGGCTGCACTTGAACACTCATGGCGACGGCTCTCTGGAGAATACTGTAACAGAAACTGGTCTTTGTCTTTATTTAATATGAAAAGCCTAAATTGATACATTTCTGCAACCTCTTCCTTCAGTCTCCAGGCCAATTTACAATAGCACACTGTGGTATCTTTTTTAAACGAAACACCTGCAAGTCGACACATTACTAAAGCGCATGCGCATTACAATTCATGAATATCTGCCATCTGGCGGACATGCGAAGAATTGCAACCTATTAAATCCGAACCATTCTCAATAAACGCATCAACCGCACGTCAACTGCGCATGACCCGCGCACGATCCATGGCTGAGAACGCAAAATGAAAGCGCCATGCTCCCGGTGAAGTGCGTCGCATTCCAGGAAAAAGCCAGGGAAAAAACGGTGATGTGTTAGAATAAAATGAGCCGCAGCAGTACATTTGACAGGTCACAATGGTTATCATCTAGTTGTGAGACCTGGTCTGCCCCTTCAAGGGGGGTGAGTCTTTGCCCCTTTGATCAGCATATGGCCTCATTAAGACATCAGGGGACTCATATAACTCACACTGCCTTTCTGAATTAAAATATGGCATAAACTATTACATGGGGAAATCATACTTTCTATTGGTAAGAAGGGGTTAACAATCCCTGGGCCGCCTGCTATAGGTGGGATTTAATTTGTGTCCAAATATCACCGTTATAGCATGTATACAATGAAAGATATAATTTTTTCACTTTATCCATTGTCAGGAATACAATACAATAAAATTTCTCACTCTCTCCATGTTAATACATAACATAGCAATTAATTCTACTGAAGCAGGGGGATACAGATCAACATATACACAATATGGTTAACCCTTTCCCTCCCGACATGATTTCTACACATCCAGGAATATAACACAGACTGCTGGGGTAATACATCTCAGACCTGGGGAAATTCTGCTGAAGCAGGGGGATGCAGATCAACATATACACAGATCCCATTAACCCCTCATACCCCGATCATGACACCTCCCCTCCTCAAACGGTGCCCACTGGGCCAGATACCTCAGCCTGGGCCATGGCAGCTTTTGAGGATTCACAGTCAGAGGGTTTTTTTTGCCACGCTACGCCATTAACATGGCTATGCCCTCTGCTCCTCTTAGGGTGGATGGTAAAGTCTGAGTCTTGTAGAGGCCAGCCCCACCTCGGCAGGGTGGCATTTCCCCATGTGGCATAAGCCACTACTCCGTGAAATAGGGTGCACTTCACATACACCCCAGTGGGTTCACTGGCCAGGGCCAGCTTCAGGGTTTGGGAGCGCCCTCCCCAGGCAGGAAACCAGACAGGCAGCACAGACTGTCGCCCCTGAGTCAAGTCAGTCAAAATAGGAGTCACAATCCTAGCTAGTACGGACCCCCTCTGCGCTTGCCCGGTAGCTGCCTGTAAATCGTTGGGCTGACTGCAGCCAGCTCCTTCCTGCAGGTCTATCCCTACATACCTCAACATCTCCTTCACTATGCTGCCCTCTCCTTCGGCAGATACCTCTGGCTGATCTGAGAACAGAACCATATGCTGTTCTACCCTAGCCCCGGCTACTACTCCTGGCTGCCTACCTACCCACAGCCCTACCTCACTCAGCCCCCCCTAGGCAATTCTAACCTAGCCAGGGGAACTACCTGTGCATGCACCTCTCCCTGCCCCAGCTTCCCCATCACCAGGAACGAGAACAGGGATACCTGTGCACAAGCACCCACCTTACCCACTGGCCAACAGGCATCACTGAGATGGCAGAATTCTGCTACCGCCCCTGATGCCTCCATCCCATTAACCCCTCATACCCCGATCATGACACCTCCCCTCCTCAAACGGTGCCCACTGGGCCAGATACCTCAGCCTGGGCCATGGCAGCTTTTGAGGATTCACAGTCAGAGGGGTTCTTTTGCCACGCAACGCCATTAACATGGCTATGCCCTCTGCTCCTCTTAGGGTGGATGGTAAAGTCTGAGTCTTGTAGAGGCCAGCCCCACCCCGGCAGGGTGGCATTTCCCCATGTGGCATAAGCCACTACTCCGTGAAATAGGGTGCACTTCACATACACCCCAGTGGGTTCACTGGCCAGGACCAGCTTCAATGTTTGGGAGCGCCCTCCCCAGGCAGGAAAACAGACAGGCAGCACAGACCATCGCCCCTGAGTCAAGTCAGTCAAAATAGGAGTCACAATCCTAGCTAGTACGGACCCCCTCTGCGCTTGCCCTGTGGCTGCCTGTAAATCGTTGGGCTGACTGCAGCCAGCTCCTTCCTGCAGGTCTATCCCTACATACCTCAACATCTCCTTCACTATGCTGCCCTCTCCTTCGGCAGATACCTCTGGCTGATCTGAGAACAGAACCATATGCTGTTCTACCCTAGCCCCGGCTACTGCTCCTGGCTGCCTACCTACCCACAGCCCTACCTCACTCAGCCCCCCACTAGGCAATTCTAACCTAGCCTGGGGAACTACCTGTGCATGCACCTCTCCCTGTCCCAGCTTCCCCATCACCAGGAACGAGAACAGGGATACCTGTGCACAAGCACCCACCTTACCCACTGGCCAACAGGCATCACTGAGGTGGCAGAATTCTGCTACCGCCCCTGATGCCTCCAGCTCAGAGCAAGGCTGCAACAGCTGAGCTCTAGTCCGAGAGACCCTCTGATGCCCCGCCAGTGGAATGGGGAAGGCTACCTGCACTAACTGCTGCCTCTCCTCCCCGGCTACCACTAGCTCACTCAGCCCCCCCTAGGCAATCCTATCCTAGCCAGGGTGACTAACTGTGCCTGCCCAACCCCATGAAGAGGTTTCCCCATTACCAGGGACAAACTCAGGGGTTTCTGTGCAGAAGCACCCGCCTTACCTCCTGGCTGACAGGCCTCACTGGGATGGCAGAACTCTGCTACCAGCCCTGATGCCTCCAGCTCAGAGCAAGGCTGCAACAGCAGGGCTCTAGTCCAAGAAACCCCCTGACACTCAGCCAGGGCAATGGGGAAGGCTAACTGCTCTAACTGCTGCCTCACCTCCCCGGCTACCACTAGCTCTCCTCTACCTGTCCAGACTAGGTCTAACCTGGTATATTCTGGCTCCCTCATCCAGAGCCCGCGGTGCCCCAACCAGTGGCCTGACCCCTCACTATCCCAAGACGCGGACGCCCACAGTCTCATACCTTCTAAGCTGGGGTCAGCTCGCACCGCATCCCTAAAGTCTGCTCCTAACACAATCCCCCCACCTTTAGTCTCTAAATCAGGTGGAACAGGAATAGGTAAAGGGAACAATAAGTCAGTATCAGTCTGCGACTTTGTCTGGCTTACCTGTCTGGTCTCCGCAGAGGCCACTGTAACCGTTGGTCCCAAATGCAGGGGGACAGAGGTTGATTCTGCTGTGATTCCTGATGACAGGCTCCTAGGAATCGCCGCAACAGCAGGCAATTCTGCAGCAAACATACAGATCACAGGCTCCAGGTTATTGTTAAGGCGCACCTCAGCAGTTACCCTGGACAAAACCCCCACCTCCCTCATGCCATGATTGGCACCCCCATCCAAAATGATCTGGGCACCCTGGAATGACCGCAGCCTCCATCAGGCATGGTTCTTTGCACCCCGGTGCCCAGGAGCAAATCTTCTGGCTGCACCAGAATAACTCAAAACATCCAGGGGGAGCATATATGGGAATAAAAGAACAAAATACACAAATTTAAGTGCAGACGTTTTTAAACAAGTGGAATTATTAGGCAGCATCTTGGCTCGTATAATTGCTCTACTCACAGTACTTAAGAGTTAATATAGGCAGTTGGCAAATTGGGTTGCCACCCATGTAGGTACTGCTGCGGCCAAGTTTATTCGAGCATTTGCCCGTTCTTGGCCGCAGCAGTAGCCTGGCGCGCGCCCGAGAGTGACGGGCGCGCGCCGAAGCAGCGGAAGAGCGCCCTCCGATCGGGGCGCTCTCCCTACCGCTGCCGGGTCCGCCGGGTCCCCCGGAACCCCCTGCCGCCGTCCCGCGATCAGTTTCCTATATGAAGCTATATTCATCTTCCCAATCCCTTTCCATCATATGTAAATAGACTAAGAAAATCATCTAAGAATCTAACTTTAAAATTCTAGATTAGTTTACTAATTAGATAAATACTTTGATTCTAAATAATACTATTTCAATGACATTTCATATGACCCATTAAGGGTTAGGCTGTAATACATCTATACTATAAGTTGTAATGTACATCTATATTGTTGTTAGATTTATGTCCCCCCATGTTGTTGAGTCTATACTTATTGAAGCATTTTAGATTTTTTTATTCATGTTAAAGACATGCTGTAACAAATTCGACTCCCAGTGCAATATATGCTGATTCAATTGATTAATTGAAAGTTAAGCTAATTCAGCAGTACAAATGGGTATATAAGAGCCACTAGTATACAATTACTCATACTCCTGACGAAGCCGAGAACAGTTCCTGGTAGCTGGGCGAAACGCGTTGAGTGGACCAATTTTGGGCTTGGAGGCGACCCGTAGTAAACCAACCCTGCAGCCGTGACGTCACACATCCAGACGGGCGCACAGAGGGAAGCTCCGATTCGGGACACAGAGCCGTGGAAGCCAGCCAAAGACCTAAGGGAGGCGGTGAGCTGTTCGGGACACCTCCAATTCACCTTGTGTGATACATGCTTTTATTCTATTAGCACATTGTAAGTGCGCATTTTTTACCCTTATTTTATTCATAAAGTTTACCAATTGATCGCACTATGTAGCTTTCTCTCTCATTTTACATGCGTATTTTGCTGACGGAGAATTCGATAGGGGGTCCGGTGCACAGTTACCTACATGGGTGGCAACCCAATTTGCCAACTGCCTATATTAACTCTTAAGTCCTGTGAGTAGAGCAACTATACGAGCCAAGACGCTGCCTAATAATTCCACTTGTTTAAAAACGTCTGCACTTAAATTTGTGTATTTTGTTCTTTTATTCCCATATATGCTCCCCCTGGATGTTTTGAGAAATTCCTTAACCTTGGAACCCGTGAAACAGGTCCCACCAGTGAGGTTTTTTGAGCTGGGTGTTTGGATAATACATTCATTTTCATCACTTTAACACAGATTACTATTATTATTTTCACCTTTCATTAAGTTGTTCGCGCCTGTTATTCACTTTTTTTCATGCACCAGAATAACAGCAGCACCCAAATCTGGCAAGCTCCCTGTTTGCCGGTCACCAAAGGTAACCCTCCGTGGGTGCCTGCTCAGGACATCAGCAGGCTGCATCTTGACTGATGCACTTGGACATCCTCTGCTCACTGTGGCTGGCACGGGGGAGACAAGGACAGGTTCTCCGTGAGACGTCCCTCTGGGGGTTGTTTCCATGGCTGGGCTTGCATCCTCTGTGGGGGTCAGCCAGGCACGGGCACCTGACCCCTTAGCAGCTTGTGAACGTTGCCCGTGATGGGGTCCCCCAGACCGCTCACGGTCTGGGCAATGTGGCCAGATGTGGCCCACCTTGTGGCAATGATGGCACCTTATCTCAAGCTTGTACTCCCCAGTATAGGGCGTGTTGCTACCCACTGTATGTTTGGGAGTCCACTGAGGTGCAGACTGGTCCCCCCTAGCCGGAATGGCTACCTCTCTGGGGACTGCTGCGTTGCTCACCAAGGCTCTGCTGGTTACACACTCCTCTGCCAGCCTCTCCTGCTTGAACTCCTCTGTAACAAGAGTGGGATGGAAGGCTTTTCCCACCAGCTGGTCCAGTATCTGGATACGCTGTACTGGAGTGGCCTTCACCAGGGCCAGCAGCTGGAGACGTTCTGCGTGCGTAGCTCCCTCTCCCAATACAGCCAGGAGAGCTAGGAGCTCAGGGATGGCAAGTCCGGCAATTGTAACAGCCAGTCTCTCTGCCTCCACTGATGTCAAACCACCAATATTCAGGTAGTCCCCCTTCATTAACAGTGGGGTCATCTGGGCTTCATGAGCCAATATTTCCAACTCCAACTGTGCTTTGCTCCTGTGTTCCGCCGGCAGCCCATAAGCGTCACATCGCTCCACTACCTGGATAATAGTCCAAGCATGGTACTGCTCAGCCCGATCACGCATGATGGGATGAAGGGCTCAAGGGTGAGTACAGGGAAACAGTGTAATATTTCTTGTTATATCTTGCAAAACGTATTTGTCTGATATCACTAGTCACAGGAGCTCACAATCTACGCGGCTACCACTGTGTTGCAGAGTCTCGCATTAAACTGCAAACACAGGTTCAATCTGTGTCCCACACACTGCCACCATTTAATATATATGCTTGTCACAAGAGAACAGCACATATATACAATAACCAGGCCAGATTGAACAAGACTAGGATATAGTAAACTGAATGCGTTTATTTCCTATGAGCAGAACAGACAATACATCAAGCAAATAACATTACAGAAATATTTACACTTACTGAGGTTGGACAAGGAGATATTCAGCCGAATAGCAGCTCCTTAGTTGTTATAGGTCACAACAAGCACGACAAAACGACAGCAACAAGCAACCAACATAGGAATAAGGTGTGCAAGCAACTATAGAGACGCAGACCCCCATTCCTACCATGGCAGTTCAGTTATTGGTGAACAATTATCTTGTCCCAATCACAGGTTGCCAGGTAACGCAAAAAGCTGGGTTTACCCAGCCCCTCATTAATAAAACCCTCCCCTGTAGCTACTTGGACAGACCATTTATAAAAAACTATGACATTACTGCACCGACACACTTTATTCGAGCAAATACCCAGTATGTACCAGGCAGATACCTGGAATGCGCCGCTCCTCACCTCTGACAAGCCCCGTTGCGTTTGCCTTCCCAGCCTGGGTTCATGCCTGGCTGACGGGCGGCTGATCTGTTAAATGATAATGATTAGGATTTAATAGGCTGCAATGCTTCGCGTGTCTACCAGATGGCATAAATTCATGAATTGTAATGCAGTATATATATATATACTGTGCAGTATTGCAGCCAGCGGGAATAAAATGCTTCAATCCCTGCCTGGAAAATAACCCAATGCACTCGGGCAGAAAACAGTCACAAACCTCAATACACCCGGGTATACCCGAATTCGTGGGACTAGCCGAGCTCGAATAAAGTGTGTCGCCAGTGTATGCCTTCGTTGCCATCCTGTCTAGCAAAAATGCTTATTGGACAGGGGTCTTTCATGTAGGGTGTTACATTTGACAGGTCACAATGGTTATCACCTAGTTGTGAGACCTGGTCTGCCCCTTCAAGGGGGGTGAGTCTTTGCCCCTTTGATCAGCATATGGCCTCATTAACACATCAGCGGACTCATATAACTCACACTGCCTTTCTGAATTAAAATATGGCATAAACTATTACATGGGGAAATCATACTTTCTATTGGTAAGAAGGGGTTAACAATCCCTGGGCCGCCTGCTATATGTGGGATTTAATTTGTGTCCAAATATCACCGTTATAGCATGTATACAATGAAAGATATAATTTTTTCACTTTATCCATTGTCAGTAATACAATACAATAACATTTCTCACTCTCTCCATGTTAATACATAACATAGCAATTAATTCTACTGAAGCAGGGGGATACAGATCAACATATACACAATATAGTTAACCCTTTCCCTCCCGACATGATTTCTACACATCCAGGAATATAACACAGACTGCAGGGGGAATACATCTCAGACCAGGGGTAATTCTGCTGAAGCAGGGGGATGCAGATCAACATATACACAGATCCCATTAACCCCTCATACCCGAACATGACACCGGTCACGTGACGCGGGAGCTTTAAACTGCAGGGGATACCGGCACTCCATAACGGGGCGTATATCTCCTGAAGTAGGGGGTCCTCGGACCTGAAACCAATGCGGTTCAGCTCCGGAGACCCCCTGCTCATGTACACTATTATTAAAATGTATTTATTTAGTATGCGATCGCTTGTAACAGTCTTGCATGGAGATGGCAAATCTCCATGCAAATGTTACATGCAGCTTTTTTTTCTATCAGGTAGCGAACAGAAAGGTTCAAAACGCTAGCAGGGGGGAAAAAAGCAACACGTATGCTGTGGGTGTTCTGAGCTATTTTGAGCAGGTACGTTAAAAAATGGCCTCAAGGCCTTAGTGCATCGCGTCCCCGGCTTCACTTTTTAACGAACCTGTTTTTTGGCCAAATCAGAACGCAAAGCCATTGAGCTTAGTGCATAGCCCCCTATGAGTTATAATTTTCTTTCTGATGTTACCTAAATGCTCAAGAATGCTGACTTTTAGGGGTCTGATAGTTTTTCCCACGTATTAGAGGCCACAAGTGCACACCAACAAATACACAACAAAATTAGTTGTACAAGTTGCAAATGTGTTCATTTTAATGCATTCCCCTGTTGAATGTGATTTGAAATCTATTCTATCTGATAGAGCTGAGGCACATGCTTTGCACGAAGTGCACTAAAAAAAAACCCTTAGGTTTCCTCAGCCATCCCTCCTGTATCTTAGTTTTAAAAGCACTTGGGGCTAGTTTATTTTTGAGATTAGGTGCCTTCTTAAAAATAACTGTTGGCCTGTCACCTAATGTTACTCCTAGAATAGGATCTTCTTTTAAAATATGCCAATTTCTACTGATAATATTCTTAATCTCTAACGCCTTCCTGTTGTATCTAGTAATGAATAAAGTCTGAAAATTAGTTATATTAGTCCTTTTTTCTTTTGGTTGTAGCAGAGATTTTTCATCATTTTGAACTCATGTAACATGTCACATGGTACAGCAACCAATGGGATTGTCTTCAATCCCATTGGCTGTAACAATTCAAGGAAAGTGGGATCAACTGGGTCAGAAGTCAGAACACCTCCAGAATTAGAAAATGTATTGAGCAGTAGTACAGGTGGAATATTTACTTATGGCCTAGCATTGGCGGGAAATTCTAGAGCACATCAGAGACACCGCAGGACAGTGGGACACCGCAGGACAGTCAATAGCAGGCTGTAATGGCCCATCTTATTATCACAGCGGGGGTCCCTGCTTTGAAATGGGACACGCACTGTGTTATCCTACCGGGCTGCACCTGTCTGTAAGAGACGTGCACTAAGAGTGAGACTGAATCAGTCACTCTCCCTGTGCGCCTCTAACAAGTGATCATGGGGCTTTCATTTTAATAACACAATATTGTAGCAGGGGGTCTGCAGAGCTTAATCGCATTAATTTCAGGTCTGAAGACCCCCTTCTTCTCGAGTATGGGGTGCTGATATCCCCACCATGTTTAAATTCTCCCGTGTCATGGCCCACATGATCGGGAGATTTAAACAAAGCAGAGGGATATGCTATGGTAATGAAAGTGCTAACTCCACCCACAACACACCCGAGAGGCTTAACCACCCACACTGGGGCAACTACCCCTGACACCCACCCCTTCTAAACCCAATAAACATTACAATACAAACACTAATATAATACAAACACTAATATAATACATTGAACAACACCACGAACCCCCCCATACCCCCTCCCATCACATACAGTAATGGGCAAAATCCGTAGTATCCATATCTGGTGGATAATAGCACATTTCCATTAAAAAAAATAAAACATAACCAAAACATTACCCAGCCAGAATATAGTAAATTAAAGTTGTACCCCTGCCAGGATGAAGGCTATCCTCGTCCCCCTCGTCTTTCTCTTCTTCAGTGGGCACAGGCAGTAAAATGAACAAAAACTAACTACTGGCCACTAACCCCTTATCACCTTAGTGGTTTTACCCCTCCACTCGCTACCCACCTGAGAGGCCTAACCACCCTGCCCAGGGCAACTACCCCCACCCCCTCTACCCATTGATTGTCACAGTGGTAAACCATGTCTATAATATGGGAATGGTTTGCCACTATGGCCGTCAATGGGCAACCTATTAAAAACAAGCACTGAATAAAATACATTACACCAATACAAAAAAAAAGCCAATAAACCAATTGATTGGCTGTCACTCTGTGCTCAACACAAACAAAGTGGGACCACGGTGCTGAGTTGGGAATGGATATTACGCCACCCACAGCCACGGAGGCGCACCTGGACTCTAGAGTATGTCGGAATAGCCGGGTCGGGGTTGGAGAGGTTTGGGTCATCATTATACTTGCCAGGGTCAGAGGAGGAGTGGTACGGAACGTTGCAGGTACTATTAGCCGTGTCTGTTATTCGAGACCATTTGCCAAGGTCAGGGTAGGAGAGAGCAGAATGGTCGTTTGTCCGGATGCCGAGGTCAGATTTGGGGAAGAGCTGAGGGTCATGGAAAGCCGGGTCGGTACATAGAAAGAAGCAGCAAGGCACGACATGACAAGACTGTGGAGGTAGAGAAGAGGTGAGTTTAACGCAACTAGAAATATGCTAATCCAAAGTGCCAGTGACACAGCTGAGCATATGTAGGTGAGAGCGTCCAATGAGAGAACAGCAGCATGGAGTTTAGTGTAGAGCGAGGACTGTGATAGGAGGCAGGGTAACAAGGGTCAGGTGAGCTCCCTGGGATGGGGCCTGTGTGTGCTGAGCGCGCGTCCGTGCGCATGCCCGTGCTTGCGCCTGTGTACACCTGTGCGCGTGAGCGGCACGTGCCCCCCGTCCTTGTGAAAGAATGGCTTTAAGGGGCTGAAGTGGGTGCGCGCGCACGCCTAAAGTGCGATGGCCGCCAGAGGGGCCGGTGAGACCTGCAGAAGACGGAGCAGACGTCGGGAGAGTGCTGGCTACTGGAGCGGGTGAGCGGGGAGCACGCCGAGGGTGGCATGGCTATCCGAACGTTACAGTACCCCCTCTTCAGAAGTGACCTCTGGGTGATTCCAAATTGTCTTGTGGGGATGCTTCTGATGAAAAGCCCGTATGAGTCTAGGGGCGTGAAGCTGGTGGTGGTGATCCCAGCACCGCTCTTCTGGTCCATTGCCCTTCCAGTGGACTAAGTACTGTACCACCCCTCTAGAGATCCTGGAATCCACAATGGTTTGGACCTTGCACTCCTGTTGTCCATCTATGAGTAGTGGAGGAGGTGGTGAGGTGGTATCAGGGAATCGAGGGCTCTGGAAGGCGGGTTTCAGCAGTGAAATTTAAAAACTGAGGGAATCTTCATTTAGGGTGTGAGACGAAGCCGGTATGCCACTGGATTGATTCTTTGTATCACGGGATACGGACCAAGGAACCTGTGTGCCAGCTTAGGCGTAGACACCTTGAGGCAAATGTTTTTTGAAGAAAACAAAACCCTGTCTCCCGGGCTGAACTCTTGGATCTTTTGACAGAGTCAGTCTGCTTGGAACTTTTGCCTACTGGTTACAATTCTCAGATTTCCCTGAATCTTCTTCCATAAATCCTGAAGGAAGTGAATTTGCGTATCCACGGATGGTACCTCAGAGGAACAAGATGCCAATGGAAGTCGGGAAGGGTGGAATCCATAATTGATAAAGAATGGTGACTCTGGGGTGGACTCATTGCGCAGAGAGTTGTGAGCAAATTCGGCCCATGGCAGAAGGTCCACCCTGTTGTCCTGGGAGTCTAAAATAAAACAATGCAGATACTGTTCCAGAGTTTGATTTGTTCGCTCCGTCTAACTGTTTGTTTGTGGATGGTATCCTGATGAAAAGTGTAAAGAGATGCGCAGCCTTTGAGAGAAAACACGCCAGAACCTGGAGATACATTTTGACCCCCGGTCGGAGACTATGGTCTGAGCAACCCCATGCAGACAGAAGATCTCCTGAACAAAGATATCTGCGAGCTTGGGGGAGCTAGAAAGTCCTTTCAAAGAAATAAAATATGTGTTTACAGAATCAATCGACGGTGACGAGAATCATGTTCATCCCTTTGGAAGGAGGTAGGTCTACTATGAAATCCAAAGACAAATGGTTCCAGGGCCGGTCTGGAATTGGAAGTGGTTGTAAAAGTCCCATGGATCTGCTCCACGGTATCTTGTTGTGGGCACACGTAGCACATGCTTGAACGAACTCCTTGATGTCTGCCTGCATACCTGGCCACCAAAAGGTTCGCTGTGCAAGGTCGATGGTCCTACGAAAACCTCGGTGTCCAGATGATTTAGCGGAATGACACCACTCTAGGACCCTTTTTTGGTATAGAGGTGTAGTGAAGAGGCGACCCTCAGGAACTTTGAGACCCTCTGGGATATGGGATTGATCCTGGCAGATCTTGTCCATAAAGTCAAAGGAGTTAGCAGAGATAATACATTTAGAAGGGAGCACTGTCTCCAATAGATGTTCGGACTTCTCCTCAGTGAGGAACTGTCAAGAGAGACCGTCCGCTTTGAGATTCTTGGAAAACGGGACAAAGGAGATTATGTAATTAAAACGGGAGAAGAGGAGCGAACAGCGTGCTTGTCGGGCTCCTAGGCGACGAGCGCCTTCAATATAAAGGAGGTTCTTATTGTCAGTTAATACAGTAATGGGATTTTACGTTCACCCTCCAAGAGGTGTCTCCATTCTTCAAGAGCCAGCTTGATTGCCAGTAGTTCCTGGTTCCACACATCATATTTTCTCTCAGCTGAAGAATGTTTTTTTGAAAAAATGCGTACGGATGCAGTTTTGCCAATGGAGATTTTCTTTGAGATAAGATAGCCCCGGCCCCAACGTCAGATGCGTCTACCTACAGTGTAAAGGGTAATTTGGGGTCAGGGTGGATGAGGATAGGAGCGGACACAAAGGCTCTCTTCAGATGGTCAAAGGCAAGGATGGCAGCTGTGGACCACGAGGTGGGATCTACGCCTTTCTTGGTTAAGGCTGTGATGGGAGCTACCGTAGAAGAAAACCCTCGGATAAACCTGCGATAATAGTTCGCGAAGCCTAAGAAGCGTTGGATACCTTTGAGAGTGGTCGGACGGGGCCATTCTAGGATAGCCTTGAGTTTATCAGGATACATTGAAAATCAGATGGAATTGAGGGATGATCTCAGCCGGCGTGGATCAAACATAAAATAAGAAAAAGAAATACATAGTGTAATACTGTTAAGACACTAAAACAACAGACAAACAAAAACTGGCAATGTTGCTGAACCACACAGTAGACTAAAAAAGATGAATTTAATACATTATAAAATATATAGATCATCTTCAACCTTACGTTAACCAGCCTCCATCATATCTCAGGGACACTACCCACATACTGCAGACCCTCAACGACATTCAATGGCAGTCACATTACCATCTGGTAACAGCAGATGTTACCTCACTCTATACAGTCATTGACCATGGTCAGGGTTGTGATGCTGTTGGCATTTCCTGGACTCAGATTCTTCAGTTACAGATTCATTCAAAACATTTTTAATTTCCAGCATTCAATTTATATTAACACATAATTTTTTTAATTTTAATAATTCTTATTATTTGCAGGTATGTGGCACCGCTATGGGTACCAGGTTTGCCCCCAGTTATGCCAACCTATTCATGGGCAACTGGGAAAATCAATATATTTGGTCCGGTTGTCCCTTCGGAGCAAGCCTGGTACTCTGGCAGCGCTACATAGACGATATCATTTTTATTTGGTCAGGTTCCACCCATCAATTAGAACTTTTTCAGCTTTATATGAATGACAATCCTTTTAATTTAAAATTCACTTTTAATTCTAGCAATACATCTATTGAATTTTTGGATTTGGTTATTTATGTTATGGATAATAAATTACATACAAAAACATTTTTTAAGAAGGTCCAGGCAAACAATTATTTGCATGCCAACAGACATCACAACCCCACATGGATCAACAACATTCCTAAAGGTCAATTTACTAGATTGAAGCGTAAAAATTCAACTACTGAAACTTTCCATCAGCAGGCACATGATTTAAAAGACAAATTCATTAACAGAAAATATTCTCCCAATGACCTAGATCGAGCTATATCTGAAGTAGATCAAATTGATAGAAGTACTCTTCTTCAATATAAACAAATAAATAAAGACAGTTCTTCTATAAACATACCGTTTATTACCCAATACAATCAGATGGCTCCAGCCATCAAACAAACTTTATGTAAATATTGGCCGATTCTGAGAAAGGATAGGGATCTGGTAGATCTTTTACCCCTAAATCCTAAGATAATATTCACTAAAGCTCGGAATATTGGCCAAAAATTAGCTCCTAGTTGTCCTTTAACTCGTCAAAAGATTCGTACTAATAAAACAATAAATGGGTATTTCCCTTGTATTTCTTGTACAGCCTGCAAATTCAGCACTAGAAATGTTACGTTTAAATCCACAATTACAACAAAAATATACAACATTAAACAGTTAATTAATTGTAATAGTATAAATGTGATCTATCTCCTTGAGTATCCTTGCGGTCTGCAGTATGTGGGTATGACAACTAGGCCCATCAAACGCCGCCTTTATGAACATATTTACAATATTAAAAAAGGTTTAATTACCCACAGCGTTTCGAATCATTTTCTCCAGGTGCATGGTAGAAGCCCCGTAGGTTTGAAATGTACTGCCATAGAAGCTATTACACCAAATTGGCGTGGAGGAAACATCACAATGCAATTAGGGAGACGTGAATCCTTTTGGATTTACGAACTCTGTACTTTGGCTCCACAAGGCCTCAATGTTGATTTTGACCTTAAACCATTTTTGTTGGACAAATAAACATCATTACACTTTATTAAATATAATATAAAGTTACACGTTCACAGTATGTATAATTTCACCAAATATATGAATTTATTTAAATTAAATTTAATCATTTATCACACCTACTAGTCACCTTATGTATACACTAATTATGAATGATTAATCACGAATGTTTCTTGACACATATAGGTCTATATGTTAAGATACCAAGTTATCATTTATTTTTTGTCATTTTTTTGTCATTTATTTATTTTTTGTAACTTTATTAATTAAATATCACAAGACACTAGGTAAGTCACTTATATGTAATTACTGTAGGTTTATTTGCAACATCAATGCAGTATATTATTATTTAATACCTAGACAGTGCATTCATTCAATACATGTTGTCTCCAACATTTATATCCACCACTAACCATCAATTGGGCTAGTGTCAATGGTCACTTGACATCATATATTACATGCTGTCTATCTTTAATATCTTTAATATTAATATTGATGATTTGAATCATTATAATGATCTTGGATTATATGTTTTTATGTGTTCTTATTTGTGTAAATGTGTTTAACTATTTGTCTGCTAACCAATTGTTTTTATGCATTTTCCGTGATGTTGCTGATATATGCTGCAGTATTGAATTTGCACTACTGCGCATGACCGGGACTTTATTATGGTACATGTACCTTTAAATTCCTCCTATAAATAAACGGACACACAGGGACTTCTTTATTCAATTTACCCTTGAGGAAGGAGGCAGCAGCTTCCGAAACGCATTGGGTGGTCCCCGATATCCCTGCGTTGCCATCAGCTGCCGTTACTCATTGCCAGCCCTGTCGTGCGGCTCTGTGACTCAGAAGCATCTTTTGAATTTGCCGCCTTTGGAGCACACGCGACCGCGAGGAGCAGGGGAGTTTGTGGCACCATCTACACTGTGCCGGGCGACTCTGCGCATGTCCGTACTGCCTAACATTCAGACAGTGTTTTCCTGCCCCTGCGACAGCGTGGATGAACGCGTCCTCCATTGCCAACAACTCCTACACGCGGCGAATACCGGAAATTGATCTGGGAGCTGTGCCAGCCACTGTGAGAGGGGATACTCTCTAAAATATCCACTGCGGTTTAACATCTTGGCTTCGGTATGCGGGCAATTCGGACAGATATCGTTTGGGTCCTTTAACTTTGCTTAATTGTACTGTATGTTTTTATAATGTATTAAATTCATCTTTTTTAGTCTACTGTGTGGTTCAGCAACATTGCCAGTTTTTGTTTGTCTGTTGTTTTAGTGTCTTAACAGTATTACACTATGTATTTCTTTTTCTTATTTCATGTTTGATCCACGCCGGCTGAGATCATCCCTCAATTCCATCTGGTTGTATATTTATTTATTTATCGTTCTATTGTGTTCAGCACCATTGATACTGCTGCGGCCAAGTTTATTCGAGCATTTGCCCGTTCTTGGCCGCAGCAGTAGCCTGGCGCGCGCCCGAGGGTGACGGGCGCGCGCCGAAGCAGCGGAAGAGCGCCCTCCGATCGGGGCGCTCTCCATACCGCTGCCGGGTCCGCCGGGTCCCCGGAACCCCCTGCCGCCGTCCCGCAATCGCGGGACACCAGGGCTCCCTCGGGGAGCCCTGGACGCGCGTGCAGGGGGCGCAGGCTCCCGAAGACGCGTGACCGCGCGTCTATGACGCGCGGCACGCCGAGGGGTGGCCACTAGCAAGCCGGGAAATCTCCCGGTTTGCGGTACCGGCCACACTTTAATAAAGTGTGTCGGTAGTGTACCAATCCAGTACCATTACTCTTGTCTGACTAGGGGTCAGAGGTGTATCTAGGCTGCTACACTTTATATATTAATTTAATTTCATTATTTTTAGTGCATGTGTATTGTTAATATTATTGTTAGCGCTACCTATTGTTTTTTATTTTATTTTTTATTGAGGATCCATTGAAAAGCCAGAATCGGAAATGATATAGTAGAAAAAAGATTGATGGCGGTCACTGCATAATGGAACTCAGCCAGGGAAGAGTTAAAATCAGCTTTATTTCACGATGCTGCACATTACAGAGAGAACATCTCTGACACGTTTCGTCCCGTCATGGGACTTTATCAAAGAGTAACATTCTCTCAACATACAGGCAACCTAAGTAGGCAGCCCTTTCCCCCCATTGGTCAAACAGTAATAAGACACAGTGGTGGGCAATCAGCTTAATTGCGCTGTAAAAGCCAGTGAAAAGTAAGGCTGCTCTACACAGGATGCAAGTGGAAAAATTAATTATCAAAAGTGGCGCTCAAAAATTATATCTATGTATAAACAAGTGTATAAAAATAAAGTGATACTAATACAAACACATATGGATGCTGCTTAACCCAGTGGGGGGTCGTTCTCTCGATCCCGTGGACGTGGAAGGGGTGAAGATCATCGGGAAACGCAAAACCATGTAAAACAGAAAATATTCCTGATGGTGCAGTACTGTGATATAATTGTGAATAAATATTCAAGGTGCAGTGTGCTAGGTACTCACAAGTGTATGGTGAGTGATATTCCCATAAAGGTATCTTTGAGGGACAGCCCGTCTGATCGTAGTACAGGTGGGTCTGAGTGAATTGTAAAGTGCTGAGGACCTTAGGTAAATAACACAGAAACGGACATAGTGCAGACTGTATAAAATTCTATTAAAAGGTAAGTGATAATTCAATGCACTCACAATGTGTTAAAAGAAAACAAGCGTTTAGATCACACAGATCGGATCTCAGTGTAATGAAACTGTCTCAGTCTCCCCTCCGCCTCGGCGTGCGTGTCACTGGTGCGTCTCACCCAAACCGGAAACCGGAAGTGACGTCATCTGCTCTGGGGGACTCCGATCCTGTGGCAATCTTCACTTCATCAGCATCACTCTACGCGTTTCTCCGTGTTGCGGTTTCATCAGGAGTGTAATCTGATGAGTGCTAAGAGGCTATTTATACGCTACGCTAGAGTCCCATAGGCTATACATTAAGTATGGTAATCAGATAGCGTGATATAGGAGACTTGAATGGTTAACAGCAGTTAAGACTCACATCAAACATATATGAGTCTTCCAAAATGACATATAATTTTAATTCAAACGTTTAAAAAGAACTTGGTAACATACATATATTAAAAATGCATATATATATAAATATACAATTATATCAAAGTGGTATAAAATTTAAATATGCTATTATCAGCAAGATGAACAATAATCCTCTAGATAGCCTAGTTTATCTAGAGGATTATTGTTCATCTTGCCGATAATAGCATATTTAAATTTTATACCACTTTGATATAATTGTATATTTATATATATATGCATTTTTAATATATTATTTAATAGAATTTTATACAGTCTGCACTATGTCCGTTTCTGTGTTATTTACCTAAGGTCCTCAGCACTTTACAATTCACTCAGACCCACCTGTACTACGATCAGACGGGCTGTCCCTCAAAGATAGCTTTATGGGAATATCACTCACCATACACTTGTGAGTACCTAGCACACTGCACCTTGAATATTTATTCACAATTATATCACAGTACTGCACCATCAGGAATATTTCCTGTTTTACATGGTTTTGCGCTTCCCGATGATCTTCACCCCTGCTCTACACAGGATGCCTGTATATAGATAGAACCAACATACATACACATAAATGAAACAAAAAAGAAAATAATAAAAAGTTTTTAAAAACAAAGAAAGTAATGTGAAGCATCTATAATATAAATGTATAAAAATATACAATTGTGTAGTAATAATCCTGAGGAGAAGTATAGAAATATGATAGTAAACATTAAAATAATATACTGCAAATGCTATAATCGGATAGACAAACAATGTAACAATTGATTTGGTTGTTGTAAAAATCAAGCATATATATCGTTGAAACATTTTTAACTATTAACAATTGATACTAAAACAGACCGAGCACGTGATATAACCTGAGAATGCCGTGGATGTCTGATGGAATTGACATTTGTCCAATTTGGAAAACAGGTGGTTCTCTCGGAGGCGTAATAGTACCTGTTTAATGTGGTTGACGTGTTCCTGGGTAGACTTGGAAAAGATCAAAATGTCATCCAGATAGATAATGAGAAATTTGTTGAGGATGTCCAGGAATATTTCATTGACGAAGTCTTGAAATACCGCTGGAGAGTTGCAAAGACCGAAGGGCATGACTAGATATTCATAATGGCCATCCCGGGTTTTAAATGCCGTTTTCCATTCATTGCCTTGGCGTATTCTCACCAAATTGTAGGCACCCCTCAAGTCCAATTTAGTGAAGATAGTTGACCCTTTTAGATGGTCGAAGAGTTCTGTGATCAAGGGCAATGGTAGTGATTTTTTATAGTTAACTTTTTGAGGCCCCTATAATTAATGCACGGTCGGAGAGACCTGTCCTTCTTTTTGACAAAAAAGAATCCGGCTCCCGCTGAGGAAGAAGATTTCTGAATAAATCCCTTTTCAAGGTTCTCTTGGATGTACTCACTCATAGCCTTGGTCTCCGGAAGGGAGAGTAGGTAAGATCTTCATCTAGGAAGTACAGAGTCGGACAACAGGTCAATCGGACAATCGAAGGGTAGATGTGGAGGTAGCACTTCAGAGCGTACTTTATCGAACATAACACGAAATTCTTTGTACACCTCTGGCAGAGTTTGCCTGCTTCCTGGTCGTGCACGAGCCCCCAACCTTGTGAACCAGCGAAAGACAGGATTCCGCACAATGGGAATTCCACTGGATGGACTTTTTATTGGTCCAATCCATGCGAGGATAATGGCGTTGGAGCCATGGAAGACCCAAAATGACCTCAACTGCAGGGGTGTGAATCACATCGCGGTGAATCACCTCCTTATGGTCTTCTCCCATCTGCAAGCGGAAGGGAACAGTCTGGTTGTAGCGGTCATCTGTCAATGGACTCGAACCCCACCAGTACCTTAATGCGGGTGAGTGGAATGGGATTCTGTTCTGTGAAGGTCTGATTGATAAAGTTACCACCCGATCCGGAATCCACAATAGCCATCGCAGTGACGTGAAAATTCTCCCCGGACAGGACCACTGGTATCATAATCCGGGTTGGCAGACTCTCTTTTCTGATAGGGGAGGTGGACAGTGTTCCCAACAAGACTCCCCTGGATCTCATTGGGAGTTGGCATTTCCCAGCTTGTGGGGACACACGAGCACTTGATGGCCGGAATTGCCGCAGTAGAGACACAGGCCAACACTGCGGCAGCATTGCTTCCCGGATAAGGATAACCGGTTACCCCCTAGTTGCATGGGTTCCGGAGCATCAGCATGGGAAACTACTGGGGCGAGGAATTGAGAAGAAGGAGATCTCGGTCAACTCTGTTGACGACGGGAACGTTCAGACCTCCTTTCCTGCAGGCATTGGTCCATCTGAATACAGACTGCAATCAGCTCCTCCAGATCTGTGGGGTGATCCTGGGCTGCAAGTTCGTCCTTGAGGTTCTCAGAAAGGCCTTACCAGAAGGCAGAGGATAAGGCCTTGTTGTTCCATCACATCTCAGATGCAATAGTGCGGAACTCCAGAGCGTATCTGGCGACTGATTGGTCTCCCTGGTAGATATGAAATAGGGAGGAAGCAGCATCTTATGTCCAGGAGTGTTGAAGACCCTAAGGAACTCCCTGGCGAAGAGGCCAATGTCCTGTGTAAGGTCAGATCTCTGTTCCAAGATGGGGGAAGCTCAAGCCCAAGGTGTCGTACGTAAGTAGGGATATGATGTAGGCCACCTTGGATCTTAGAGAGACAAAACAAGAAGGGGTGATATCAAATTGGATAAAGCATTGGTTTAAGAAGCCTCTACACCTATGGGGATCTCCAGCGTAACGATTAGGAGTCGGTAGATGAGGTTCAGTAGAAGTAATGTCAGGAATCGGGGTGGCAGAAGCAGTGGCAGTTGCCGGTGGAGTAGATAAGAGAGGGGCGGTCTGCGCCTGGACAGTGAGGGAATGGAGGCTCTGCTAAAGCAGGTCCATCCGATGGTCATTTTGCTCGAGGTATCTCTCTAGTCTAAAGAACATATTGGTGTTAGAGGTCAGGTTCTCTCCACCTCAGCGGGGTCCATGTTTGTGAGGCTGGGCATACTGTCACACTGTGCTCACCACAAACAAGGAGGGACCACGGTGCTGAGGTGGGAACAGATATTATACAACCCACAGCCACGGGGGCGCATCTGGAGTTTAGCGTAAGTCGGAATAGCCGGGTAAGGGTTGGAGAGGAACAGGTCGTCGTTATACTTGCCGGGATCAGAAGAGTAGAGGTACGAAACGTTGCAGGTACTACTGTATTAGCCGGGTCCGGGATTGGAGAGAGTAGAGTCGCCGTGGTCTATTTGCCGAGGTCAGGGCAGGAGAAAGCAGAATGGTCATTTGTCCGGATGCCGAGGTCAGGTTTGGAGAAGAGTGGATGGTCGTGGAAAGCTGGGCCGGTACACAGGAATAATCATCAAGACAGGACAAGACTGAAGGAGCATGCGCGACGGGATAGGAGATGGCAGCTTAAGTTGAGAGCTCCACCACCCGCCGGCAATTAAAGCACAAAAAACAGCAGATAAGTGCACTGATAAAAGCCCCAAAATATCAGAGGCAGCCCAGTGAATACGATGCCAACAAGGGCACAAACAAAAAAACAACAAAAAGCACTGGATTTGAGGTCGTATTTCTTACACACAGAAGCAGCACAGGAGAGTGAAGAACAAGAAATGTCCGACACAGATACCACTAATGAGCAGGGTGGGAGCTCGGGGGACCGAACCGAGCTTAAGGGTGAGCTGGCTAAATTTCTCTTGGAACTTAAAACTTTCTTTCATGGAGAAATTGAAAATCTCAGAAAAGATATTTTAAGCATTGGGAACCGCACCAATGCCCAGGAGGAGCAAATGGATAACATGATCAGAATACAGGCAGACACCAACAAAAGACTGCAGCGACTGGAACAAAGGGTTACCGACATAGAAGACAAACAGGAGGACAGAGAGAATAGGGACAGGAGAAATAACTTGCGGATAAGAGGGATCCCTGAAGAGGTACACGACTGCAATGATTTCCTGAGCCGCTGGATGACTTCCCTCTTGCCAGGGAAAACGGAGGCTGAATTAATGATGGACCGTTGTCATCATGCCCTCAGGGCTAAACCCCTGCCAAAGAACCCCCCGAGGGATGTGATCCTCCGCTTATATTACTTTAAAGTAAAGGAAGAACTCTGCAAGATCACATGGTCCTCTCCCACAGTAAACTTCGAAGGCATAAAGATGCAGATATTCCAAGATATCTCCCCTATTACTCTCAATAAAAGAAGGGTCTTACAGCCTGTCACCAGCCTACTGAGAGACAGAGGGATCAGATATCAATGGACCTTTCCCTTTGGTCTCGCAGTGATAAAAAATGGTCGAGCAATAACCATCAAACACATAGCTGACAATGAAGAGTTCCTGAAAAAACTGGATAATAATAAAAAAAATACATACCTGGAAGAATCTCCCCCCACAGCGAGCTGGCAGACAGTGAGGCATGCAGCGGACAAGAGAAGGGAAAAAGCAGAGGAGTGAATGACAACAACCATCCAATTAAGCCTTAAAGGGGCCAGTTCAAAGTTATAATATAAAAAGTTGCTAATCATTTGAAAGCATATCCATAGAGGAGACATCGCCTGGACTCGAGAGAGACAGAAGAGACCCCAAAAAAATGCTGCTGAGACCCCGGAAGACTTTCCTGCAGAATGGTGGTGGTTCTGGCTGTACAAAAATAAATCCAAGCAAATATGTAAAATGGTGGAGAAAATGGCGGCCGAAGTCCTTCCCGTCAAGAAGAGTGAAAAGGCGCGCACCCCAGGATGGCGGCAGCTGCAGAGACTGGAAGTTCACTGCCAGCCTGATAGAGACAAACCAGCCCACGATGACGTCATTCCGGAATTGACGCGGACTGAGGCGGGACGACGCCGGAAGTGACGTCAGCGCAGAAGTGTCGTGAGATGTGGAGATGCACCGGAAGATGGCGCCGGACTGCAACCAGGAGGACGATAGAGCCAGCAGCTGGGAACAGGGGAGCCCTGATGGCGGTGCGTGAATTCTGCCACCGGGGACACGGTTGAAAGAGGGGATGAGGGCCTCGGAAGGGGGAAAGTGAAGGGAGTGGGGAAAGCGAAGGGAGGGGGGGAAAGCGAAGGGATGGGGAAAGAGAAGGGAGGGGGAAAGAGAAGGGAGGGGGAAAGAGAAGGGAGCAGGGAAAGAGAAGGGAGGGGGGAAAGAGAAGGGAGGCGGAAAAGAGAAGAGAGGGGGGAAAGAGAAAGGAGGGGGAAAGAGAAGGAAGGACGGCTAGAGAGTGGGGAAAGATGGCCCGAAGGGAGACTGATCAAAGAAGGGATAAGAGCCACATATGGAGGAAGGGAGGAGACAGTGGGCTTACACAACATAACATCAAGCTTAGCAGCATAGGACAGGGAGCAGATTAGACGGGTCAGGAGAATTTTGAGAAGGGTAAAAGAGATATATAGAGAGTTGGGGACACTGTTGACACCCAGAATAAGCTACGCAGGTTTAAATACAGACAGTTACAAAAGTTATAAAAGGTTAAGTTAATAGTAGTGCACTTTAAACTCTAAATTGGCCGGTGGAGGAGGAGTGTGGCCAGGTCTCCACCGATGGGCATGTACCGACAAGGCAGCAGGCAGGGTACAATGGGTCCTGCTGCCCAAGTCCCTGAGGGGAAGGGGCTGCTAGCTAGCCCTAACCCTGGACCTGAGGAGGAGGTTCCAGGGTTCAGTGGATACCCCAGGGCAGCTGTGCCAAGGTCTGCACAGGCCAGTAAAGGCACAGAGTTAATTGTTATATATATATATATATATGTTTCCCAATGTTATCCCTATTGTGTGTCCCCTTCCCCTCCCTGTGTTCCTCCCGGAAGGGCGACGAGAAGAACATACAGCAGAATCAGCGCCATCAGACCTGGAATAGCAGTTGGCATCAGTACCAAAGCCGGCTAAGGGTGAGCAAGAGCAGCTACACACACATGACACACAAATGCCTGTGACACTTCTTACACAAAATGTACAGGGGTTCAATAGCCCCAGGAAGAGACGGATTGCCTTCGGGGAGTTCAGGAGAATGAGGCCAGATATCCTGTTTGTACAGGAGACACACTTTAGCGCAAGTAGCAGTCCCAAATACTTAGATAAAAACTATAGGCAGTTCTACCTGGCCTATGCAAAGGTAAAAAAGAGGGGGGTCGCTATCTTATTCAGCAACAAAATGCCTTTCCAAGTAGAAAATATAAAGCAAGACACAAATGGCAGATACATCATTTTAGTTGGAGTAATCCAAAACTGTAGGATTACATTAGCAAATGTGTATGCACCTTGTGAGAGTGAGCCATAGTTTTACACGAGATTCTTCGCAACTCTAAAAAAAATAGCGGAAGGAAATATAATACTGGCAGGCGATTTTAACACAAACTTAGACCCCTCCATAGATAGGACAACACATAGGAAAAGAAAGGGCACGATAAAAATACAGTAGCCCTCTTGAGAGGCCTTCAAGAAAGAAATTTAGTGGAGGGAGCATCACCCAGGAGAGAAAGGCAACACATTTTACTCGCACCCACACGACAGCTACAGCAGAATCGACTACATCTTTGTGTCAAATAGAATGGTTCCACAGATCACATATACCATGATCCATGATATTTCATGGTCAGATCATGCATCCGTTGAGCTGGGGTGCTCACAAATAAGAGTGGACAGTCCAGGAGCAAAATGGAAAATTAATGAGGCAATGATTAAGATTCCAGAAGTAATACAGTCAGTATCGGAAGAATTAACACAATTCTTCAAAATCAACAAAGGCAGTGTGGAATCCCAGGTCACCTTGTGGGAGGCTCATAAGGCCACGTTGAGAGGAACACTAATTGGCATTACAGCTGGTAG
Source organism: Ascaphus truei (assembly GCF_040206685.1). Lineage (NCBI taxonomy): Eukaryota > Metazoa > Chordata > Amphibia > Anura > Ascaphidae > Ascaphus > Ascaphus truei. The sequence goes on along the minus strand of NC_134485.1, from coordinate 123,642,231 downwards.
GAAAAAACGGAAAGAATCTAAATTATCCCAACTGAGGTCTAGGCTACATGAGCTCTCTATCCTACATACACTGGCGACCAACTTTATTCTTACTTGGCTAGCTCCGCGAATTTCAGAGGACCCCGGTGATGTGCGGTTTTGTGTCGTTTTCTCCCGGGGTATATAGCGTTATATTCGCGGCTGTGATTTAAGCTTTTATTCCCGCTGGCTGCAATACTGCAATGCCGTGTAAAAACGCATGGGGGCGTTTGCGAGCTGTTGTCTTTAAAGCCGTCCCCTGTAACCCCTTACATACAGTACTGTACATTTTTATTCATAGTGTACTGCTGCGGCCAAGTTTATTCGAGCATTTGCCCGTTCTTGGCTGCAGCAGTAGCCTGGCGCGCGCCCGAGGGTGACGGGCGCGCGCCGAAGCAGCGGAAGAGCGCCCTCCGATCGGGGCGCTCTCCCTACCGCTGCCGGGTCCGCCGGGTCCCCCGGAACCCCCTGCCGCCGTCCCCCACATCGCGGGACACCAGGGCTCCCTCGGGGAGCCCTGGACGCGCGTGCAGGGGGCGCAGGCTCCCGAAGACGCGTGACCGCGCGTCTATGACGCGCGGCACGCCGAGGGGCGGCCACTAGCAAGCCGGGAAATCTCCCGGCTTGCGGATCTGGCCGATGCGCAATAAAGCATGTCGGTAGTGTACATGTACAGCGGGTCTCCGGAGCTGAACCGCGTTGGTTTCAGGTTGGGGGACCTCCTGCTCCCCGAGATACAGCCCCCTTTATGAGGTGCCGGTATCCCTCGGCGTTTGAAGGTCCCGATCACGTGACCGCGACCTGTAAACCAAGCAGAGGGATACCGGCACCCCCTAAAGGGGCCTGTATCTCGGGGAGCAGGGGGTCCCCGGACCTAATACCACAGCGGTTCTGCTCCGGAGACCCTCTGCACATCTACAGTATGAATAAAAAACATATATAAATAAACACTCGTTCCTTACCTTAGCGGCTATGTGCTACGGTAACGAAGCAGCATTTCTGTATTTTTAATAATATTGTACAGTGAGCAGGGGGTTCCCTGAGAAAGAAATTAATGCTCAGGGGACCCCCTGCTCTTGCACAATATTATTAAAAATACAGAAATGCTGCTTCATTACCATAGCGTATAGCCGCTAAGGCAATGAAGGGTTAAGGCAGAATAAACAATAAATACATTACATACTGTACATATTTTAAATGTGTGTTTTAAACCTCCCTGCCTTCACTGTAATCTATGTAAAAAAAACTCCCCCTATTGTGTGTGAAGCTTCCCTGTCTTCACTGTAATCTATGTAAAAAACCCTCCCCCTATTGTGTGTGAAGCTTCCCTGCCTTCACTGTAATCTATGTAAAAACCCCTCCCCCTATTGTGTCTGCTAAGCTTTGACTAATCTGTGTAAGCCCCCCTCCCCCTATTGTGTCAGTTAAATCTGCCTGGCCTGTGTTTTCTGTGAGTGCAGTGTACTGTACTGCACCGACACACTTTATTCGAGCAAATACCCGGTATGTACCTGGCAGATACCTGGAATGCGCCACTCCTAACCTCTGACAAGCCCCGTTGCATTTGCCTTCCCAGCCTGGGTTAATGCCTGGGTGATGGGCGGCTGATCTATTAAATGATAATGATTAGGATTTAATAGGCTGCAATGCTTCGCGTGTCTACCAGATGGCATAAATTCATGAATTGTAATGCAGTTTATATATATATACTGTGCAGTATTGCAGCCAGCGGGAATAAAATGCTTCAATCCCTGCTTGGAAAATAACTCAATGTACTCGGGCAGAAAACAGTCACAAACCTCAATACACCCGGGTATATCCGAATTCGTGGGACTAGCCAAGCTCGAATAAAGTGTGTCGCCAGTGTATGTAAATGTGGGGAGGGGGATCCCGTGTAAATAACAACACCCACACCGACTACCCACTACACACCTGCACATGGCCCCTCCGCTGCTGCAAAAAAGAGACAAAAATTAAAACATACAAGTAATGTCCCCTAACCCCTTAATCACCATAGCGGTTATTAACCACTACAGTCATTAAGGGGTTAACCCACCCTCACCCACCACTCGGGATGCCTACATACCCTCCCACACTAACCCCCCCCCCATGAGGCCTAACCGCCCAGTACCCACAAGGGAGGCCTACCCACATACCGTTGGGGAAACACCCCCCCACCCCCAGTACCCATAATAAAAACAGTACAGTGACCCACAATAAACAGCATTATATTTATTAAATACATTACCCACCACCTGTGCCCCCCCCCATAAATACAAGATTTATCCTTTTACATACAGGGTTCATAACGCAACCCCTGGTGGGCTGGCGGGGCACCTGGACAGACCTACAGTTTACCAGCAGCCCTTTTTACACAGGTTCTGGAGGCCTGCTGGTGGATCCCGCCAGCACCATGGCCCCCAGGTGGTCTACTTGGTGTCACCGTGGGCCACAATTGGGTCCCCACGGTAGGCCCACAGATGTCTGGGAGCCCCGGGTCAGACCCACAGGTGTCTGCGGGGCCTTGGGTGGTTCCCTCGGGGGTCTGGGGAACTCACGGGTGCTCACTACGGGTCTGCGGTGCCCCCACAGAAGTGGGACCACACATCATCATCCCCGCACTTACGGGTCGGCGGTGTCCCCACAGAAGTGGAACCACACATCGTCATCCCCGCAGACTACGGGTCCGCGGTGCCCCCACAGAAGTGGGACCACACATCATCATCCCCGCATGTGTCACCCGTGGAACCACCAGCCTGATACCCTTGGGATACCCGAGGATACCCGCAGGTGGTCTCCAGAGATCCCACGCAGAACCACGGAACCAACCCTGAATGTAAAAAAAATAAACCTGGCCTATACATTCAATACATACAACCTCCCCCCCAACACCTACAGTACAATAATGTGCAAAATAACTATTATCCAGATAAGGATAATAGATTAATTGCCCATTATTAAAAACATTAACTAGCATACTCAAAAAAATAAAGTACTACTGACCTCATCAATACGAAGTGTCCATCGCCAGCAACATCCTTGTCTTGCCCACAACATACATAGCAAATACAAAGCCAATACATTGCAAGTACATTCAGATATCAATTGACCCCTTAAACACCTTATCAGATAATAACCACAAAGGTGATTAAGGGGTTAAGCCACACAGGCCCGATACCCACCCTTCACCCATGAATTTGTACAGTGGCTTCATCATGCAACTATATATATATATATATATATAACAAAAAGCAGCAGCCAGCACTCCAAGCAACAAATGTAAAGTCAAGGTGCATGCTCCATAGAAATCAATATAGAAACCCTGTCTTCCCATAAGAGAAGGCACAAAAGCAGCAACACTCAGATAAAGCAAAAAGACATGTATTAGCAGTTACAAAACAGCACACTATAAACCCAACGTTTCGGTCCTAGGCAGGACCTTCCTCAGGGGGGTGCTACCAGACAATGACACCCAGAGAACATATATACCCCATAGTTCACCATGTGAGGACAATTAGAGGCAGCTAATTGTACAATCCTGGAGCTCCACGAGTGCAATCAGTGTATGAGGTAGTACGGCGGCCATCTTGGAAAGCAGGAGACAGAGCAATGTATGCTATCTCACATGGGCAGATGAGTACAGGCTCCCCCGGTGGACAAAAAAATCCTAGCGTCCAATGTTGCTAGGAAACGCATGTGTGGCGTCATAAAGTCCTGGGAAGTCAGCTCAAAGTAAAGTTGCGCATGTGCAAGGCTCTCTGACAGCACCAGAATGTCCCGCCGATCTGGTACCCTATTCAGTGTCAATTGCATCAGTGTGGCAGCTCCCTAAAGAAAATGACAGTGAAGGAACAAGTGAATCAACACATAAGGGGAATAAAAACAATTTCCAGAGCTGAGGGTGACTGTTTAGATGGCAAGGGGAGGGAGGGCAAGGGGAGGGAGGGAGGGCAAGGGGAGGGAGGGATAACAAGGGAAAGGAGGAGGTAGAGCAAAAACATGCATATAAATTAGGCAATTGTAAATGGCATACTGGTTAAATATTAATATTCAGTACTGCACCATTGGGTAACAATATTGCAAAGTCCTGGCGATGGAAACCTAATTAAGAGCATCTATGCATTACTGAAGAGAAAAGGACACAGAACAAAAATTCAAAAGATGCAATCACAAAAAACATCCTAATTTGAAATCTTCATTTAGTCCTCGCGGAGCCATTGTGTTCAGTTCAAAAATCATGCGAGTTTCAAGTTGTAACAGCAATTTGCCCCTGTCTCCTCCACGGGGGCCAGCATGTGCTTGCATGATGGGCATGCATCGTAGCGTTGCCAAGCTATGCTTGTGATCTTTAAAATGTCTCGCTACCGGTTGCAGTTTGAGATCCTCATTATTCGTACTGTCAAGTAATGCCTTCCTGATGGAGGAGCGGTGCAAGCTCATACGCTCCTTCAACATACGTGTGGTTTTACCAATATAATACAGGTCACATGGACACCGGATGATGTATACAACGAATTTACTCTCACAGTTCATGTAATCCTTTATTTTAATGGCTTTTCCACTGTGTGGATGGACAAAGCTTTTCCCCAATATCATGTGTTGACAGTTTATACAGCCATGACATTTGTGTACACCGGGAGTTTTGGAGAGCCAATTCGTAGGGCTGGCATACTTGGATACCGGATCTGCCTGTGTCAATAGGTCACCTATGTTTCGGCCCCTGCGGTAACAGAATAATGGTGGTTTGGTGAAGGTTTTCCCAATTCTTTTGTCGTTTTCCAAGATGTGCCAGTGTTTCGTGATACTTCTACGAATAGTACATGATGAAGTACTAAAAGTGGTATTAATCCCAAAACGATCTGAAGTGCTGGTTTGGATGGTTGGTTTGAGGAGTTGATCACGGGAAAACCTTCTTGCCTTGGCTAAGGCCTCTTTGACCTCTTTGTGGTTATAACCTCTTGCAAGGAACCTGTGTGTCATACACTGTAGCGCTTCCTCACACTCGTCACTCCTACTGGTGATCCTCAAGACCCTAAGAAATTGAGAATACGGCAACCCCTTCTTCAGAGCAACAGGGTGGTGACTACTGGCCAGAAGTAGGGTATTTCTGTCCGTTGCTTTATGATGAATCTTCGTCAGCAGCCGGGTAGGTCCCTTGTAAACAACAGTGTCAAGAAAGACGATCTGCTCATTGCTGTAGTTGAGGGTAAATCTTATGTTTGATGGAATAGAATTCAGGTATTCCAAAAATTGCAACAGGTCTGCTTCAGAGCCATCCCATATCAGGAACAGATCGTCAATATATCTCATATATGTCCTGATATTATTAGCATATGGGGAATCATACAGGATATGGGTTTGTTCATATTGGGACATAAACAGATTGGCATACGGTGGGGCCATGTTAGACCCCATCGCTGTGCCCATACATTGTAGAAAGAATTTTTTCTCGAATTTGAAAAAATTCTTATGGAGCACAATGTCTATAAGCAGAAGTAAAAATTCTATTGGCGGACCAGTATAGCCAATGAATTTGTCTAGATGATCCTTTACTGCTTCCATACCCTCAGCATGCCCAATATTCGTATAAAGGCTCGAAACGTCCAATGTGACCAGGAGGCAGTTACTGTAGTAAGGTCAAAATCCAAGGCGTCCAATTTATTGATAAAGTCAGTGGTGTCTTTTATATAGCTTGGCGTACTGACCACAATCGGCTGTAGATGAAAGTCAATATACTGAGAGAGGGGGTGACATAGGGAGCCCATCGCCGCAATGATTGGTCTCCCTGGTGGAGAGGTCAAAGATTTATGCACTTTGGGTAAAATGTATATCACTGGAGTGATCGGGAATTCCTGTGTTAAGAATTTCCCTGTTTCCTCCGATATCCACCTATTGTTAATGCCAAGTTGTATTATGGTATCAATCTCTTTTTTATAAATGTGGGTGGGATCACCTTTCAGTGCTTTGTAATGCAAGCATACATTAAGTTGCCGCATTATTTCTGCTCTATATTGTTCATAGTCCATCACAACTATGCCCCCCCCTTTGTCCGCTGACTTGATAATGATTGCTGTATTATCCTTAAGTGACTTGATTGCAAGGTGCTCCTCTTTGGTGAGGTTAAAAAAGCTTCTTTTTTGATTTTTAACAGCATCCCTGGTATCCGCTTCCACCAGACTAATGAATGTCGTGATGTTTGGATTATGAACCTGGGGGTCAAAAGAGCTCACCTGTTTGAAAGGTTGTGATGTCCGATTTTCTTCATTAAGCGTAGAGTCGTCTCGCTGATATCTGCAGAAGAAGTCCTTCAAGCGAAGGCATCTATTGAGCCTGTATAGATCTACCTCCCAGTCAAATGGGTCCAGTGTATGTGTTGGCACAAATGATAAGCCCTTTTCAAGGACACTCTTTTCCGATGGTGTTAACATGTAGGATGAGATGTTATACACTACGTCCTTCACTTCTTGGCCTTCTGGACCCCTCTGTCCTTTGATTGCCTTGGAAGAAATCTTGTTGCTGCGGCCGCCGCCCCTGCGGGTCTTACGCCAGCGTCTGGGTCGTGGGGTGGGGGTTTCTGATGTATTACACCCCCCACTGTCATTTTCTTTAGGGAGCTGCCACACTGATGCAATTGACACTGAATGGGGTACCAGATCGGCGTGACGTTCTGGTGCTGTCAGAGAGCCTTGCACATGCGCAACTTTACTTTGAGCTGACTTCCCAGGACTTTATGACGCCACACATGCGTTTCCTAGCAACATTGGACGTTAGGATTTTTTTGTCCACCGGGGGAGCCTGTACTCATCTGCCCATGTGAGATAGCATACATTGCTCTGTCTCCTGCTTTCCAAGATGGCCGCCGTACTACCTCATACACTGATTGCACTCGTGGAGCTCCAGGATTGTACAATTAGCTGCCTCTAATTGTCCTCACATGGTGAACTATGGGGTATATATGTTCTCTGGGTGTCATTGTCTGGTAGCACTCCCCTGAGGAAGGTCCTGCCTAGGACCGAAACGTTGGGTTTATAGTGTGCTGTTTTGTAACTGCTAATACATGTCTTTTTGCTTTATCTGAGTGTTGCTGCTTTTGTGCCTTCTCTTATGGGAAGACAGGGTTTCTATATTGATTTCTATGGAGCATGCACCTTGACTTTACATTTGTTGCTTGGAGTGCTGGCTGCTGCTTTTTGTTGTACATATATATATGAGCTGAGCACCCTGATTTGTGTTTTGCTCACTGAGTTGTGGTGCAGTCTGACTCAGTGACTATATTGTGGTTCCTACTACGTAATATATTTCTAGATAGATATCATAGAGATTGTATGTTATGGAAGAATTTCCAGATGTGGGGGGTCTGTTTTCATCTATATCAGATACTTTGTGTTATAGTGAGACTGATATTTCTAGGATCAGGTATACAGATTCGATAGAGGAAATTTTTGGCACAGAAAAAGTTTCTGATATTTTTAATGATTTGCTTAAACTGAGCAAGAGGGAAGTTGATTTTTTCCTTCATGGTGCAACCCTCTCTCACTATCACCGTGAGAAACTGTTACCAAGAGGGTTCCGCATTAAGAATCAGCCATCTATTGGACGTTCTGATCCAGAATTTTGTAAACGCTGGATCAGTATTCTCAATAAATGCTCATTGGATCTGATAATATTGGTCATTGAACAATCTACTAAAGAATTGAATCGGATTAGAGCTGAGATTGCCACCATTAAAACAAAAAATGACCGTGCCCTGACCGCTGACAAAGAGGTTAATTGGACTGACAAACTACAAGTAGCAGTCGACGCCTATAGAGAAAGCCTCATTACATACAAACGTGAGAAACTGAAACAAGTTACCACAGACTATAAGGAACGGAACGTCTATAAATGGTTGTTGGGCATCAGTGAGACGATTCCAGGGAGACCAGGCCAAAGACGGAAGAACACAAGGGGAAGACGCGCAGGCACCACGGGGAGTGCGTACAACACTAGTGATACTGATCACTCGGACAACCAAGATACTGCTCGCACGGATCCTTTTTTAGGACAAGGGGGTGTAATTCATCAGAAACCCCCACCCCACGACCCAGACGCTGGCGTAAGACCCGCAGGGGCGGCGGCCGCAGCAACAAGATTTCTTCCAAGGCAATCAAAGGACAGAGGGGTCCAGAAGGCCAAGAAGTGAAGGACGTAGTGTATAACATCTCATCCTACATGTTAACACCATCGGAAAAGAGTGTCCTTGAAAAGGGCTTATCATTTGTGCCAACACATACACTGGACCCATTTGACTGGGAGGTAGATCTATACAGGCTCAATAGACGCCTTCGCTTGAAGGACTTCTTCTGCAGATATCAGCGAGACGACTCTACGCTTAATGAAGAAAATCGGACATCACAACCTTTCAAACAGGTGAGCTCTTTTGACCCCCAGGTTCATAATCCAAACATCACGACATTCATTAGTCTGGTGGAAGCGGATACCAGGGATGCTGTTAAAAATCAAAAAAGAAGCTTTTTTAACCTCACCAAAGAGGAGCACCTTGCAATCAAGTCACTTAAGGATAATACAGCAATCATTATCAAGTCAGCGGACAAAGGGGGGGGCATACTGCTGCGGCCAAGTTTATTCGAGCATTTGCCCGTTCTTGGCCGCAGCAGTAGCCTGGCGCGCGCCCGAGAGTGACGGGCGCGCGCCGAAGCAGCGGAAGAGCGCCCTCCGATCGGGGCGCTCTCCCTACCGCTGCCGGGTCCGCCGGGTCCCCCGGAACCCCCTGCCGCTGTCCCGCGATCGCGGGACACCAGGGCTCCCTCGGGGAGCCCCTGGACGCGCGTGCAGGGGGCGCACGCTCCCGAACACGCGTGACCGCGCGTCTATGACGCGCGGCACGCCGAGGGGCGGCCACTAGCAAGCCGGGAAATCTCCCGGCTTGCGGTACCGGCCACACTCTAATAAAGTGTGTCGGTAGTGTAGTTGTGATGGACTATGAACAATATAGAGCAGAAATAATGCGGCAACTTAATGTATGCTTGCATTACAAAGCACTGAAAGGTGATCCCACCCACATTTATAAAAAAGAGATTGATACCATAATACAACTTGGCATTAACAATAGGTGGATATCGGAGGAAACAGGGAAATTCTTAACACAGGAATTCCCGATCACTCCAGTGATATACATTTTACCCAAAGTGCATAAATCTTTGACCTCTCCACCAGGGAGACCAATCATTGCGGCGATGGGCTCCCTATGTCACCCCCTCTCTCAGTATATTGACTTTCATCTACAGCCGATTGTGGTCAGTACGCCAAGCTATATAAAAGACACCACTGACTTTATCAATAAATTGGACGCCTTGGATTTTGACCTTACTACAGTAACTGCCTCCTGGTCACATTGGACGTTTCGAGCCTTTATACGAATATTGGGCATGCTGAGGGTATGGAAGCAGTAAAGGATCATCTAGACAAATTCATTGGCTATACTGGTCCGCCAATAGAATTTTTACTTCTGCTTATAGACATTGTGCTCCATAAGAATTTTTTCAAATTCGAGAAAAAATTCTTTCTACAATGTATGGGCACAGCGATGGGGTCTAACATGGCCCCATCGTATGCCAATCTGTTTATGTCCCAATATGAACAAACCCATATCCTGTATGATTCCCCATATGCTAATAATATCAGGACATATATGAGATATATTGACGATCTGTTCCTGATATGGGATGGCTCTGAAGCAGACCTGTTGCAATTTTTGGAATACCTGAATTCTATTCCATCAAACATAAGATTTACCCTCAACTACAGCAATGAGCAGATCGTCTTTCTTGACACTGTTGTTTACAAGGGACCTACCCGGCTGCTGACGAAGATTCATCATAAAGCAACGGACAGAAATACCCTACTTCTGGCCAGTAGTCACCACCCTGTTGCTCTGAAGAAGGGGTTGCCGTATTCTCAATTTCTTAGGGTCTTGAGGATCACCAGTAGGAGTGACGAGTGTGAGGAAGCGCTACAGTGTATGACACACAGGTTCCTTGCAAGAGGTTATAACCACAAAGAGGTCAAAGAGGCCTTAGCCAAGGCAAGAAGGTTTTCCCGTGATCAACTCCTCAAACTAACCATCCAAACCAGCACTTCAGATCGTTTTGGGATTAATACCACTTTTAGTACTTCATCATGTACTATTCGTAGAAGTATCACGAAACACTGGCACATCTTGGAAAACGACAAAAGAATTGGGAAAACCTTCACCAAACCACCATTATTCTGTTACCGCAGGGGCCGAAACATAGGTGACCTATTGACACAGGCAGATCCGGTATCCAAGTATGCCAGCCCTACGAATTGGCTCTCCAAAACTCCCGGTGTACACAAATGTCATGGCTGTATAAACTGTCAACACATGATATTGGGGAAAAGCTTTGTCCATCCACACAGTGGAAAAGCCATTAAAATAAAGGATTACATGAACTGTGAGAGTAAATTCGTTGTATACATCATCCGGTGTCCATGTGACCTGTATTATATTGGTAAAACCACACGTATGTTGAAGGAGCGTATGAGCTTGCACCGCTCCTCCATCAGGAAGGCATTACTTGACAGTACGAATAATGAGGATCTCAAACTGCAACCGGTAGCGAGACATTTTAAAGATCACAAGCATAGCTTGGCAACGCTACGATGCATGCCCATCATGCAAGCACATGCTGGCCCCCGTGGAGGAGACAGGGGCAAATTGCTGTTACAACTTGAAACTCGCATGATTTTTGAACTGAACACAATGGCTCCGCGAGGACTAAATGAAGATTTCAAATTAGGATGTTTTTTGTGATTGCATCTTTTGAATTTTTGTTCTGTGTCCTTTTCTCTTCAGTAATGCATAGATGCTCTTAATTAGGTTTCCATCGCCAGGACTTTGCAATATTGTTACCCAATGGTGCAGTACTGAATATTAATATTTAACCAGTATGCCATTTACAATTGCCTAATTTATATGCATGTTTTTGCTCTACCTCCTCCTTTCCCTTGTTATCCCTCCCTCCCCTTGCCCTCCCTCCCCTTGCCCTCCCTCCCCTTGCCATCTAAACAGTCACCCTCAGCTCTGGAAATTGTTTTTATTCCCCTTATGTGTTGATTCACTTGTTCCTTCACTGTCATTTTCTTTAGGGAGCTGCCACACTGATGCAATTGACACTGAATGGGGTACCAGATCGGCGTGACGTTCTGGTGCTGTCAGAGAGCCTTGCACATGTGCAACTTTACTTTGAGCTGACTTCCCAGGACTTTATGACGCCACACATGCGTTTCCTAGCAACATTGGACGCTAGGATTTTTTTGTCCACCGGGGGAGCCTGTACTCATCTGCCCATGTGAGATAGCATACATTGCTCTGTCTCCTGCTTTCCAAGATGGCCGCCGTACTACCTCATACACTGATTGCACTCGTGGAGCTCCAGGATTGTACAATTAGCTGCCTCTAATTGTCCTCACATGGTGAACTATGGGGTATATATGTTCTCTGGGTGTCATTGTCTGGTAGCACCCCCCTGAGGAAGGTCCTGCCTAGGACCGAAACGTTGGGTTTATAGTGTGCTGTTTTGTAACTGCTAATACATGTCTTTTTGCTTTATCTGAGTGTTGCTGCTTTTGTGCCTTCTCTTATGGGAAGACAGGGTTTATATATATATATATATATATATATATATATATATATATATATATATACTGTATATATATACTATACACTAACTATATACAGTATATATATATATACACAGTATATACACACACGATGAACCAATATACAAATAAATGTAGAAGGGTTATCAAAACCATATTGTCCCACAACCAAACACTTCTCCATACAGACACTACATTAAAATCAATTTCCTTTAATAATCCTAACTGATCTCACAATCTATATCATCACAAACCAATGAAAAGCCAATGAAACACCTCACATTCCAATATAAATGATGCATAAAATCTATGCACCATATACATTCTGCAAATGAATCAACTAAGTAAACAAAAATCAATTAGCAATCATTATTTACATCCCTAAACAATTCACACTCCATCTTGAACAATGAAACAATTAACTAATTCACGCCTGGAGCAGAACAATTTAGCCTGTGAAAAAATATAAGTACCAACCAAAATCCAACCTTTAAAACCAAGGCTATCGCTGACCTCCCTCAAACACACAATACAATACCAAGGAATACATCTATCTAATTTTAAAATACTTTAAACTCACAATAAAGCATAGCAGCATAGACAGATTAATTTAAAACACATCAAATCGAGCTTTTAAAACAACATCATTTCTTACCCTGTATGTATATATCTCTCTAGACATATATACATACATACATACAGTTGCAAGAAATGATATACCACAAAAAAAAATACACATGTTAAAAAAGCTTTTTAAAAAATTAACAAGTTAAATAAAATACATTTCTTTAGTTCACTTACCCAAGGCTATCGCTGACCTCCCTCAAACAAACAATACAATACCAAGGAATACATCTACAGTATCTAATGTTAAAATACTTTAAACTCACAATAAAGCATAGCAGCATAGACAGATTAATTTAAAACACATCAAATCAAGCTTTTAAAACAACATCATTTCTTAACCTGTATGTATATATCTCTCTAGACATATATACATACATACATACAGTGGCAAGAAATGATATACCACAAAAAAAAAATACACATGTTAAAAAAGCTTTTAAAAAAATTAACAAGTTAAATAAAATACATTTCTTTAGTTCACTTACCATTACTTTCCCCCACCGATTCCCGTTGCGCAGCTTACTCACGAACCAATCCACGATCAGGAACCCATAAAATAATAAACCATAAAAAAATAAACATTAAACTAAAAATCCAAATCAATCCACGGGTCTTCTATTTGTAATCCATCTTCATCTGTATTCTTCTTTCTTCTATCTCCTTCCAGCGGGGCGGGGCGGGGTCTTCTCCCCATCTGCGGCCACGCCCTGGTCTTCTTTCTTGCCCGGAGGTCCTTCCTCCGCGGCGTCTGGCTTCAAAATGAGACGACAAAGGCTTTTAAAGGCCTATGACGTCACATTTTTCGTCATGGTTCCCACGGTCCTGATTGGGCCGTCAAAACCATGTGTTTTGGCCGACAAAAAAAAAATGATGACGTCACTTAAAGGCAATGAAAGCACAGCCAATCAGAATGGCTTTGCTTCAATTGCCTTTAAGATGACGTCATTAAAAGACACCTGGCCGTCCACACATGGTACGGTAGCCAATCAGAGCGTGGGAACTCCACCCCTACTCTGATTGGCTCTAGTATACCATGTGACAGAGGCTTGGGGGAGAAAGGATGTGACGTCAATGAAAACCTGTCACATGGTACTAGAGCCAATCAGAGCGTGGGAACTCCATCCCTACTCTGATTGGCTGTAGTACGTCACATCCTTTTCCCCCCCAAACCTCTGTCACATGGTATACTAGAGCCAATCAGAGTAGGGATGGAGTTCCCACGCTCTGATTGGCTACCATACCATGTGAGGGCGGCCATGTGCCTTTTCATGACGTCATCTTAAAGGCAATTGAAGCAAAGCCATTCTGATTGGCTGTGCTTTCATTCCCTTTAAGTGACGTCATCATTTTTTTTTTTATTGGCCAAAACACATGGTTTTCACGGCCCAATCAGGACCGTGGGTACCATGACGAAAATTGTGACGTCATAGGCCTTTAAAAGCCTATGTCGTCTCATTTTGAAGCCAGACGCCGCGGAGGAAGGACCTCCGGGCAAGAAAGAAGACCAGGGCGTGGCCGCAGACGGGGAGAAGACCCCGCCCCGCCCCGCTGGAAGGAGATAGAAGAAAGAAGAATACAGATGAAGATGGATTACAAATAGAAGACCAGTGCATTGATTTGGATTTTTAGTTTAATGTTTATTTTTTTATGGTTTATTATTTTATGGGTTCCTGATCGTGGATTGGTTCGTGAGTAAGCTGCGCAACGGGAATCGGTGGGGGCAAGTAATGGTAAGTGAACTAAAGAAATGTATTTTATTTAACTTGTTAATTTTTTTAAAAGCTTTTTTAACATGTGTATTTTTTTGTTTGTTGTGGTATATCATTTCTTGCCACTGTATGTATGTATGTATATATGTCTAGAGAGATATATACATACAGGGTAAGAAATGATGTTGTTTTAAAAGCTTGATTTGATGTGTTTTAAATTAATTTGTCTATGCTGCTATGCTTTATTGTGAGTTTAAAGTATTTTAAAATTAGATAGATGTAGTCCTTGGTATTGTATTGTGTGTTTGAGGGAGGTCAGCGATAGCCTTGGTTTTATAGGTTTGATTTTGGTTGGTACTTATATTTTTTCACAGGCTAAATTGTTCTGCTCCAGGCGTGAATTAGTTAATTGTTTCATTGTTCAGGATGGAGTGTGAATTGTTTAGGGATGTAAATAATGATTGCTAATTGATTTTTGTTTACTTGGTTGATTCATTTGCAGAATATATATGGTGCATAGATTTTATGCATCATTTATATTGGAATGTGAGGTGTTTCATTGGCTTGTGATGATATAGATTGTGAGATCAGTTAGGATTATTAAAGGAAATTGATTTTAATGTAGTGTCTATATGGAGAAGTGTTTGGTTGTAGGACAGTATGGTTTTGATAACCCTTTTACATTTATTTGTATATTGGTTCATCGTGTGTATATATACTGTGTATATATATATATATATACTGTATATATATATATATATATATATATATATATATATGTATATATATACAGTATATATTGTGACAGAAACCAGGGGATGGTAATAAATTCCGTATATAGGGCTCCCAGGATACTAGACAGTTTCTATCCTGTTTGGCCTGGGAGTGCAGCCTTATAATACATACACTCCATCCCACAGTTTGGCAAGCGCTGGAACTGAGGGATGAGAGATCCAGACCAGAGTTTGTCTGCTGCCTGATTTCTGTCACCTGTCATGCTAATTAGGAATCAGGTATGAAAGACTGATTTCCTGTTTGCTCTGGTCCCCCCACAAGAGCCAGGAGGCTGGAAGGCTGCTGAACTACAGAGGGGAGAAGCCTCTTCCCTAAACAGGTTCAATCTTTCTGTTCATTTGTGTAAGACTGCAAAAGTACCGTGTTTTGATGTTGGAAGTGGAAAAGCCACTTCCAACCCTGAGTCAGGGATATCTAAGTTAAGTTATCGCTCAGGTGAGCAGCTTTTGTTTTGATCTGTTTTCTGTTGTATGCACTGTGGCAGTCTCAGTGCCTGGGACTGAATAAACCAGGCATAGCCTGTTTAAAGGAACAGTACGTGACGCCTCATCATTTAACCTACCCTAAAAGACCGTGTTCTAAACAGTCCCGGACAAACGACGGAGCCCCGGAGTAAGCCGTTTGTCACATATGGTGGAGAATGCGGGCAGAGCACTAGGGAGTCTGCGGGTTGAAGAACTTTGAAAAAAAAAAAAAAAAAAAAAAAAGTTTTTTTCATCCTCTGCAAACAAGATGGAAGACGTGGTGGGTGCGCTGGTACGCAATGTCGCTGCCCAGAAAGACGCGAATGAAACCCAGCAACAGCTGTTAATAGCCCAGCAAGAAACTAATGCAAACCAGCAGCAGACGAATGCAGCCCATCAACAGCTGCTAATAGCCCAGCAAGAGATTAATGCCAACCAGCAACAGGCGAATGCCAACCAGCAACAGGCGAATGCAAACCAGCAACAGACGAATGAAGCCCTGCAAAACGCGAATGCAAACCAGCAAGAGACAAACCGCTTGCTGAGAGAGGAGCAACAGCGGTTCGCTCAGGGCTTACAGCAGGAACTCGAGATCCTGAGGGGGACTATCAGTAACCTTCCACTGGCAGCGGCAGCCCCAGTACCGAAAATGACCAGGGCAAGCCACTACCTTCAGAAGATGGGACCCTCGGATGATGTGGAAGCCTATCTTCTCACGTTTGAACGCACGGCACAGAGAGAGGGATGGCCAGAAGCTGAGTGGGCTGGTCTAATCGCACCCTTCCTAAGCGGCGAACCCCAGAAGGCTTACTTTGATCTAGAGCCAGCCGAAGCTAACGTCTATGCAAAATTGAAGTTCGAGATCCTCGCCCGCCTCGGCGTAACCACGGCTGTTCGCGCCCAAAGGTTTCACGCATGGTCCTTCACGATGGATAAAGCCACCCGAAGCCAGATGTATGACCTCATCCACCTCGCCCGGAAGTGGCTACAACCCGAGATCAACTCAGCCAGCCACATCGTGGAACGGTTGGTCATGGACCTGTTCTTGAGGAAACTTCCCTCTGCCTTACGCCGTTGGGTCAGTCGGAGTGACCCCCACAATGCGGATGAGCTTGTGGCCCTCGTAGAAAGGTACAATGCAGCAGAAGAGCACCCGCAACCCACAGTCGTGGAGCAACCCCACTACCCGAGGTTCCAGGACTCTTCCAGAGACGGTAAAAGGGTACCGGGGTTAAGGGGCGCTGAAGAGCGGCGACCACCTTCACGCAGCACCAGCAACAGTGGTTCGCACACTAAGGGCAATAGCCAACATGGGGAGCCGGGAAAAGGCTCTAAGTGGGACACAGACTATGTACCTAAATGTGTAAATTGTCATGAGAGGGGCCACACAGCAAAAATCTGCCCACTAAATGATGAGCCCATGCAATGCAACAGCGTGGAACCTTATTCGCTGTTGTCCCAATGTATGGGCCCTAGCCCAGAGGACCCCTTGAATAACCATCTGTGGGCATTTGTAAAGGTTAATGGTAAGAGGGTTCGGGCACTTCTTGACTCTGGGAGCATGGTCACACTAGTGTCCGAATACCTCTTGCCCATTAAGAAGAAACAGGGAAACAGTTCACAAAGAGTGGCAATTTGTTGTATACATGGGGATAATCATGAATATTCCACTGTTGATGTTTTTTTTTAAACAGAGTTTGGTTCTTTAGATTTCAAGGTGGGTATTGTACCCAAACTGGCACATGATGTGTTAATAGGGACCGACTTTCCCCATTTTCTAAAAATGTGGTCCCCCGCTCAGAATAGCGCCCAGAGTTCAATAGCGGACCATAATGAAGTATTAGAAGAAACAAATCCTTTCCCTTTTTCAGAAATGGAGGTTGACGAGGGCCCAAATAAGAAGGGGGAAAAGGAGGAGTGCTGTAAAATTCCCTTCCCCATCACTACTTTGGTAGGGAATACCCCAAATCAAGATGTTGAGCAGACACTTACCACCCCAGAACCGGATAAGACCCTCGCTGACATAGAGGTCAGTCCTGGGAGTTTTAAGAAGGCCCAGTGGGAGGACCCCACATTAGCGGTAGCAAGGGGAAATATACGGGACCAGAATAGTACTCCTGGCCAACCAGATAGGTCACTTGCTTACCCCTACTTCGAGGTAGAGAACGACCTAGTATATCGGGTTGATAAAAGGAAATCAGTTACAACTAAACAATTGTTGGTACCACGGACATTCCGTAACGTAGTATTACACCTCGCACATAGTCATCCATTGGGGGGACACCTAGGGGTGGAAAAGACAAAAGAAAAGGTTCTTCGAAGCTTCTATTGGCCTGGGGTTCTGGCAGAAATTACGAATTATTGTTCCTCATGCCCAGAATGTCAGATCACCGCCCCGTTCAAGGCGTACCGCAGCCCATTGGTACCCCTTCCCATAATAGAGGTACCATTTGACCGGATTGCTATGGATCTAGTAGGACCCCTAATAAAGTCTGCTAGGGGACATCAGCATATATTGGTAATATTAGATTATGCCACCCGATATCCGGAGGCAGTTCCCCTACGTAGCACCTCAGCTAAAAACATAGCAAAAGAGTTAGTAGTTCTGTTTTCCTGGGTCGGGATTCCTAAAGAGATTCTATCTGACCAGGGAACACCATTTATGTCCCAAGTAACGAAAGAGCTATGTAAACTCCTAAAAATCAAGCATCTCAGAACCTCAGTCTATCATCCACAAACAGATGGTTTAGTGGAAAGGTTCAATAAAACCTTAAAGAGCATGTTAAGGCGGGCGGTTGATAAAGATGGGATAAACTGGGATTGTTTGTTACCGTACCTGTTATTTGCCATTAGGGAAGTTCCCCAATCATCCACTGGCTTCTCCCCGTTTGAACTATTGTATGGCCGACACCCAAGGGGCTTACTGGATATAGCCAAAGAGACTTGGGAACACGAGGTTACCCCTTACAGAAGTGTAATAGAGCATGTTGCCCAGATGCAGGACCGCATTGCTGCAGTCCTACCCATAGTGAGGGAACACATGGAGAAAGCTCAAGAAGCACAGAGGAATACATATAATAAGGGTGCTAGGGTCAGAATTTTTTCTCCAGGTGATAGGGTACTAGTTCTGGTTCCCACCGTGGAGAGTAAATTCCTTGCTAAATGGCATGGGCCATATGAGGTCTTGGAAAGAGTGGGAGAAGTAAATTATAAGGTAAGACAGCCAGGTAGGAGGAAACCTGAGCAAATTTACCATATAAACCTACTCAAGCCCTGGAAAGATAGAGAAGTCTTGTTAACCCTAGTACCCCCAGGTCCGTCAGAGAATCAAGAAACTGACCCAGAGGTTAGCATAGCTGAAACCCTGTCTGTTCATCAGAAACGAGAGGTTCAGAATTTAGTGAAAAGAAACAAAGAAATCTTCTCTATACGGCCAGGTAGAACTAGCGTAATTGAACATGACCTAGTCTCTGAACCGGGGGTCCGAGTTAACCTTAAACCGTACCGAATCCCAGAGGCCAAAAGAAAGGCTATAAGTTTAGAGGTTAAAAAAATGCTAAAACTAGGTGTAATTGAGGAATCCCAAAGTGGGTGGAACAGCCCTATAGTCTTAGTCCCAAAGCCAGATGGTACAACAAGGTTTTGTAATGACTACCGGAAACTAAACGCGGTGTCAAAATTTGATACTTATCCTATGCCCAGGGTAGATGAACTTGTAGAGAGACTGGGCAAAGCCCGATATCTCACAACCCTAGACCTAACAAAAGGGTACTGGCAGGTTCCCCTCACAGAAAGGGCAAAAGAAAAGACAGCCTTCTCAACCCCAGACGGCCTCTTTCAGTATAAGGTGTTGCCTTTTGGCTTACATGGAGCTCCCGCCACATTCCAAAGAATGATGGATAAAATTTTAAAACCACATGCTCGGTATGCTGCCGCCTACCTGGATGATGTGGTAATCCATAGTGAAGATTGGCAATCCCACCTTCCAAAGGTCCAAGCTGTGCTTGACGCAGTCCGGTCTGCTGGACTAACTGCTAACCCCGCTAAATGCACTATTGGTCTGGAGGAGGCCAAGTATCTGGGATATTCTATTGGCAGAGGTTTACTCAAACCCCAAACACTCAAAGTGGAGGCGATACAAAATTGGCCAAGGCCAGTTACAAAAAAACAAGTAAGGACCTTTTTGGGGTTAATTGGGTACTATAGAAGGTTTATTCCCAATTTTGCAACTAAGGCAACCCCACTAACTGACCTCACAAAAGCAAGAGGACCGCTAATGGTAAAGTGGTCCCCCGAAACCGAACAGGCCTTTAGAAGCCTGAAAGAAGCTCTCTGTGCCCAACCAGTGTTGGTCACACCTGACTTCTCCAAAGAGTTCGTAGTCCAAACCGACGCATCTGAGGTAGGGCTGGGGGCGGTACTCTCCCAGGAGTCTCAAGGTGAGGACCACCCCATCCTTTATTTAAGTAGGAAACTAAATCCCCAGGAGAAAAATTACTCCATAGTAGAGAAAGAGTGTCTCGCAATAAAGTGGGCTGTAGAGACGCTCAAATACTACCTGTTGGGGAGAAAATTCCGGTTGGTCACAGATAATGCACCCCTTACCTGGATGTGTCAAAACAGGGAAAAGAATGCTAGAGTGACCAGGTGGTTCCTAAGCCTACAACCCTTTAAATTTTCTGTGGAACACAGGTCAGGGCACAAACATGGCAATGCTGACGGGTTGTCAAGGATGCACTCCCTAATATCCATGGTCGCTCATCCCTCGAGGTCTGAGCTGGGGGGGAGGATATGTGACAGAAACCAGGGGATGGTAATAAATTCCGTATATAGGGCTCCCAGGATACTAGACAGTTTCTATCCTGTTTGGCCTGGGAGTGCAGCCTTATAATACATACACTCCATCCCACAGTTTGGCAAGCGCTGGAACTGAGGGATGAGAGATCCAGACCAGAGTTTGTCTGCTGCCTGATTTCTGTCACCTGTCATGCTAATTAGGAATCAGGTATGAAAGACTGATTTCCTGTTTGCTCTGGTCCCCCCACAAGAGCCAGGAGGCTGGAAGGCTGCTGAACTACAGAGGGGAGAAGCCTCTTCCCTAAACAGGTTCAATCTTTCTGTTCATTTGTGTAAGACTGCAAAAGTACCGTGTTTTGATGTTGGAAGTGGAAAAGCCACTTCCAACCCTGAGTCAGGGATATCTAAGTTAAGTTATCGCTCAGGTGAGCAGCTTTTGTTTTGATCTGTTTTCTGTTGTATGCACTGTGGCAGTCTCAGTGCCTGGGACTGAATAAACCAGGCATAGCCTGTTTAAAGGAACAGTACGTGACGCCTCATCATTTAACCTACCCTAAAAGACCGTGTTCTAAACAGTCCCGGACAAACGACGGAGCCCCGGAGTAAGCCGTTTGTCACAATATATATATATAGTTGCATGATGAAGCCACTGTACAAATTCATGGGTGAAGGGTGGGTATCGGGCCTGTGTGGCTTAACCCCTTAATCACCTTTGCGGTTATTATCTGATAAGGTGTTTAAGGGGTTAATTGATATATGAATGTACTTGCAATGTATTGGCTTTGTATTTGCTATGTATGTTGTGGACAAGACAAGGATGTTGCTGGCGATGGACACTTCGTATTGATGAGGTCAGTAGTACTTTATTTATTTGAATATGCTAGTTAATGTTTTTAATAATGGGCAATTAATCTATTATCCATATCTGGATAATAGTTATTTTGCACATTATTGTACTGTAGGTGTTGGGGGGGAGGGTGTATGTATTGAATGTATAGGCCAGGTTTATTTTTTTTACATTCAGGGTTGGTTCCGTGGTTCTGCGTGGGACCTCTGGAGACCACCTGCGGGTATCCTCGGGTATCCCAAGGGTATCAAGCTGGTGGTTCCACGGGTGACACATGCGGGGATGATGATGTGTGGTCCCACTTCTGTGGGGGCACCGCGGACCCGTAGTCTGCGGGGATGACGATGTGTGGTCCCACTTCTGTGGGGGCACCACCGACCCGTAGGTGCGGGGATGATGATGTGTGGTCCCACTTCTGTGGGGGCACCACGGACCCGTAGTGAGCACCCGTGAGTTCCCCAGACCCCCGAGGGAACCACCCGAGGCCCCATAGACACCTGTGGGTCTGACCCGGGGCTCCCAGAAATCCGCAGGCCTACCGTGGGGACCCAATTGTGGCCCACGGTGACCCAAGGAGACCATCTGGGGGCCATGGTGCTGGCGGGATCCACCAGCAGGCCTCCAGAACCTGTGTAAAAAGGGCTGCTGGTAAACTGTAGGTCTGTCCAGGTGCCCCGCCAGCCCCCTGGGGACTCGCGTGGGGCTGCGTTATGAACCCTGTATGTAAAAGGATAAATCTTGTATTTATGGGGGGGCACAGGGGGTGGGTAATGTATTTAATAAATATAATGCTGTTTATTGTGGGTCACTGTACTGTTTTTATTGTGGGTACTGGGGGTGGGGGGGGGGTGTTTCCCCAACGGTATGTGGGTAGGCCTCCCTTGTGGGTACTGGGTGGTTAGGCCTCACGGGGGGGGGGGAATGTGGGAGGGTATGTAGGCATCCCGAGTGGTGGGTGAGGGTGGGTTAACCCCTTAATGACTGTAGCGGTTAATACAGTCATACATTACTTTGTATGTTTTAATTTTTGTCTCTGTTTTGCAGCAAGAAGCGGAGGGGCCGTGGGTAGTGGGTAGTGGGTGTGGGTGTGGTTATTTACACGGGATCCCCCTCCCCACATTTACATACAGTACACTACACTCACAGAAACACAGGCCAGGCAGATTTAACTGACACTATAGGGGGAGGGGGGCTTACACAGATTAGTCAAAGCAAGGAAGCTTAGCAGACACAATAGGGGGAGGGTTTTTTACATAGATTACAGTGA